>NW_008752008.1:136651-190589 GCF_000715545.1 Opisthorchis viverrini | reverse complement strand
GACGCTCGTGAATAGGTGCAATCCAGACGAACTTGCAGGCAATGACGGACGGGCAAATTAAGTATTGACATCAGTTACTGAGGAATAAGCAGACCTTAGGTCGGGACGAAACAGGGAGAAAACGAGCAAAGAAACGAAACGGTGTAATAATAAACAGATGCGAGTCACATTACTCATGAGTAGTCAGAAAACAAGGAAAGTTACCGCTGGTTACCGTTGATTCGCAGGCGGAATCAACACGGTGCTTACCTTTCATTATCTGCTACACCTCTACGAATGCACCCGGTTTTTTCTGGGCAACCCATACTTACATTGCAGAGCGGCAATGTATCAGCAATCACGTTAGATGAGACGCAAAAGGATGCTATTGACAAGATTTCAAGTTAACCCGTAACAAAAGACTTATACTACTCAACTGCAAAGAACAGATTTTGGAAGAACCAGCCCTGAACGCAAATGGACCACACTACTGCCAATGGAATAACCGTTTTCATTGAGATTTGCCCTTGACAGATGGGTTTTATTTTTGGTATCATTTTTTGGCATACCTAGAAATTCCTACGTGAGCTTTGTAAACAACCCGTTTTCGGCTGCACATCACACACCTGTACACGTCAGTGTTTGTTAGATCAGCTAATTCGCAAATTCATTGGCTTTCCCGATTTGGCTAAGAGCATCAGGCTATCAAGCGACTACCCAGACGCGTGTTCACGGTAATAAGAGTTCACTGAGAAAACCGTGACCAAAACACCTACATAATTCTCATTTTGCTTCGACGATAAGCCGGCATTCAGGTCGCGCTTGAAGTAATCCATTCCCACAGGCTTCCTGCTTTCCCTTACAATCCTGGGTTCTCCACAATCCACCCCTTTTCTAGACCTTTCTGACTATTGCACATTCATCTCAAACTATTTCCCACAGGCAAAAATGCTAGGCAATTTAGCTTTTCCACCAAGGTGCAGGGCGTTCCCAAACCATACCCTGGAGTAATATGCGTCACGTTTGCAGACCCTGTCCGTCAAACTTACCACTGTGTATATTTTTCGTGTCCAACAAGCTCCAAAAATCTGCATGTTTGCATCACCATATGCCACAGCAATTTCAAAATCAGTGTTAGCAGGGCTAATTATATGGGATACGGCTGTTTATTTTCAAACCATAAGTCCTCAGATCACTCTTCATCCAACAGGGCTAGGTAGCCTATAATACGCATCAGGAAACCATATGTCTTGCGGTAAACCAAAGCCACCTTGGTACGGTGATTGTCGTTTCAGAGGCTTGGATACCACCAGAGATTTATAATATCACTATGTTTATCCTTAAATGTATGGCCCGTAGACATGATTAAATGGGCGGATGGCACGGGCTTGGAGCCATTAATTAGGTGACATTGGCTACCGCTTATCATATCCACCCCGAACATTTTATTTACTCCATTTTTGGGCTCCCCAAACTGTACTCTGGCTGAGCTGGCATCCTTGGAAATATTGAAAACTTCTCACTAAACTCAAGATCGTTGGGCCCAATTTAAAAAACCAAATTTCTACGGGGAATTTTAGTGATCTAGCTGTGAAGAACTCTTCAGACGGCAATTCGATGAAACTACTTTGAAGTTTCTGCTGACTTCATCATCCTTTTAGCCACATGTGCAACAATTCAGTGGATAGCTGGAACAGATGGAGTATATCAAATCAGTTTACCATCAAGACCTTATGTTTAAGAGCCGAACATCACATGGACACAAGCAACCACTGCATCAAACGATTTAAGTTTAACCTACAATGTGTTAGCGCACTCCACCAGCCTGTGAGAACCCATAGATGCAACGATGTAGCTGCGCTGAAAACGTATAGGCTGAACTAACATGGTTAGCAGCCGCTTGTGCCAGCTGCATTGATACAAAAAACGATGAGGTAAAAGTACTGCGAGAGACAAGGAAAGACCAGGGTTTAACTAATTTGGTGGTAGTTAAAATAGTTTGTTGCATCATAGGGATGCAAGGCGAGTAGCCCAAAAAGTGCAACAGACGTGCAGGGAAGCGTACGAGTGGGACTAGCAAGAATCGTTGGCGGTTGTTTAGAGGCACACCCCATTTATATTTTGACCAAGTAATAGCTCCAATGGGCTATCGGGGATATAGCCAACGAGGAATATTTGTTTGTGGAATTATCAGAACTTTTGTTGACAGAAACGCCCATGTGTTTCGGTCACAGCATTAGTCTTTAGGTAACTCAGGCGCGAGTTAATCAGCATATCCAGATAGACTTTAGCCATCGATCCAATAGCCCATTACTTTTCCACGAGGTCAAAGCATTACAAATGTGCCACACAAATTGCTAACGATCCCATTTTTCAAACGACAGGCGGTCGGAACTTTGTGTTTAGTTACGGGCTAGGTGGCATTACATCCATCCTGTTGAGGAATGTGACGTGAAACGGCAACTGTGAACCGCTTACTTAGTACCTTGGTTTTTAGCAAGTGATGCGCCAACTGAAAAGACTTCGTTCAGGAATTCACGTATTTGTGCTCTGTATCTAAGTATCCGTCTAAGCCTTCTAGGTCGGATTTGTTTTTTGCCGTTTGTAGCTTTTTTCACCAGAAAGGACCAAACGGAAAAATGCAACCACTGCTGTTCAACATCTCGAGATTGAGCGGCAAGCTTATCAGCGCAAGGGATCGCAGAAATTGTATCCTAAAGCTCTTTTATTCAAGTCTCAGCTGCACTCTGGGCAATCATCTGTGGGGGATGTTCCAAGCACTAACCACCAGAATTGAGATAAAAATGTGTGAACCTTCCTCTATGTTTCCGAGAGTTTTTCACAATGTCTCTGCTTAGAATCTCTAGATTAATGTTGGAAAACCTGTCGGCTAGTGTAGGTACTAACAAGTCTTGGGTACGTAGCTGGTCACCGCCGAAGGGACGATGGTGGGTGAGTCTCCAAGTTGCTTACGGCGTGGGTCACATTTAACGAATATGAGGCCGGCAATCATCTTTCTTGATATAAAGGTCACGTTGTCCTTGTATCCTCAGCAGTAAACCTATTTGGTATGCTTACTAAACTCAAGGATGGGTGAAAAAGGCTCCACGGAGTATCTACAAGGCCGTGCGAGTAATACGGTGAGCGATGCGGCGGTGCATCTGAAGAATGACGAAGGCGTTTTCAGCCGAGTTGTTACGGGGGGAAGGACGCTTGAATAGAGCTAGATACATGATTCTTCTGTTATCCAATTATGTAATATCTTCTCATGTATTCTCTCCACACCATAAAGTGCATTATACGAGTCCACTCATGAAGATATACACGAATTTTTGTTGATTACGCGCAGCAACCACCCGAAATGGGAAACATTTTGTCTACTAAGGGCGGTCGCGTTGAACCCAAAAATCTCACCGTGACCCATGCTGGGTCAACGGGAAAAAGGTTGTTAGTCAAACCTTGTTTAAGCAGGGCGTAAGTAAGATCTGGGCCTCCTGGTAGGCCATGGAGGATATCTGGTAGTCAATGCGAGTAATAAGGTGGAAGGTGCGCTGGATCCTCCGTAGAACGGCGAATGCCTCCCGGTCCAGTTTCTCATGGTGAAATAAGAAGGACATATTTGAAGCGAGCGGTACCCAAATCTTTTCTGACATCCGTCTTTGTCATGCCTTTGGGTCCATTATCACTACATGCGACACAGTCGGCCGCCGAGTCTCCCCCAAATGACATGTTAACGCACTTTTCGTCATTCAAACGAAGGTGCCATTCCAATGTCCACTGCATGCAGTGCATGATTCCATTCAAAGGGCACCGGCTTTGGAACTCCAGGATTTTACATCGTCCGCAAAAAGTAGACATGGATTTGCAGGAACGTCTAGAATGTTGTTCACGTGGATCAGAAACAGCTCATTTTCCCAAGACTGGGTCTCAAGGAACTCCAACAGATACCAGCGCTGATGAAGAGTAAGTCCAGCTTATTCTCACTCGGAACGATCTGTCTGATAGGACCGCCTTGACCTAGTGCATGATTTTTTCCTTCAATCCAGTAAGACTCGAGGTTATGGAGCCGCGGGACGCGTGTGATTCGAGCAAATGTCGTTGAGACGTCGTAGAATATGGCATCTTATGAGTCCCTCGTCCTTAGTTTGGGTTGGGCTGTTAATTAATACTAGCATGGTCATCACGCACGAACAGTTTGGGAGGAATCTTTGCTTCGTTGGATATATCAGTTTTTTGACAGTGAGGTGATTTGAGATAGCCCGCTACAGAATGCATTTCATCACCGTACACGCTACGCTAATGAGGCTCATAGGCCTGTAGCTGCCGGATGATAGTCGGTTACTAGCTTTTCTAACGTCGCGTGGCAATCGCTTCGTTTCAAGCAAAGTGAAGGTACTCTCGTCAAGCCACTGACGAAGCGTCAGGTAGAAATGCTTCGCTAGTGTGAACGACGTTTCCGCCAAGATCCTTGGATGGATTTCGTCTGGCCCAAATGCGCAAAACGGGCTTGTCTCGTGCATGAGTTGGCGAATGTCCTGCCCCACTAAGAGTAAGTTGTTAAGAGGCCGTCCGCAGCTACCCTTTGACAAGAGTGGATGTGACGAGGACGCTGGGGCTGAATATAAGCCTGTATAGTGTTCTGTGTACGCGTTAGGTGCCATTATTGAGTCCATCGTTGGTTCATCGCTTGTGTCCCTCGAGGAAAACCGGGATTACTTACTTCTGCAGCGATGTCTCCCGTGCTTAAGCAGCTCATTTTTGTTTTCCTGGGTGAGATCTGGGATGGTTGCTTGTTTTTGTATGTTCCAATATTAAATTGCTGATTTACAGTCATTCCGCAGTTTCTCTGTGTCCTGTGGTCAACTTCTTGAAAAATAATTTAAGACCACTATCCAGAGGACGCTTAATCCATCAGAACATATTTGGCTCAACCGAATGCGTGCTGGCTTTTTTTAATGGACGTTGCGTCAGACTTGCGAACGTTATGGAGAGTGATCCTGATTCAATTCAACCAAAGCTGGTTCAAGTTTAAATTGTTGAAGAAAAGTGCATATCCCTCAGAAGTCTGCACGGCAGAAGTTTCAAATCCACACTTGGGGCATATCCCTCAGAAGTCTGCACGGCAGAAGTTTCGAATCCACACTTGGGATTCGGGATTTTCTGGCCCAAAAGTAGATGAAATCAAAGGTCAGCGCACAGCGGTCATTACGTTTCATTGGGGCGTTATTTATCATCTGACCGCAGAAGTGTCTTTCGTTGTTGATGACCGAATCTGGGGGGATGGTTGTTGACCCATCGGTATCCGGTGGGTGCAACAACATGTTGGGTCTAAGCGCTCTGTAGAACGGCTTTGGTCGGCACTGCTGCAAAAGGTCCACTCGATCCGACCCGCTGGAGCTCATTCTGAGAGGCCCTTGGATCGGTGAATTTGCCTACTTGCATGACGCGAGTCAAGCGGTGGCTGAAGTGGATTTGCTCAAGCGTTTGTGAAGGGAACTAGTCGTCTTCCGAAGAACTCTTGGGACAACGGTAGACCACACCGAAAAGGGGGATTAGGGATTCACGCAGCGGGATTTCTATCCACAGAGTATCCTAAAAAGGTGCTGGAGTGGCATTAACGGTAGACCACACCGAGAAGGAGAGAATAGGATTCACGCAGCGGGATTTCTATCCACAGAGTATCCTAAAAAGGTGCTGGAGTGGCATTAAACATGGCATTCGGAATGGGCAGCGCTGCCTGTAAGTATGGATCAATCCCAAAGGCCCCTACTCCTTTTGAGTCAGCTTAAAAAACGGGGTAGCCTTCTTACGAGATCTCTGCGCCAGTGACATATGGGTTGGGCCAGGTCTCTGTGAATGTGATTAGGGACTGTTTAACTTCGTAAAGCTTGTTGAAAAGACTGAGGAAGTTTTTGGACAAGTACTTCAACTTTGTCACCACTGCTTCCGAAGGCGAGGAGGCAAAAGATGTGCAGCCGGACAGCTTGGCAAATTTAATAGCATTCACTTCGGCTCCGTAGACCTGGAGGGATTTTTCGGGATATGACAAGAGTTGCCAGAAGTCCTTCTCCATGAAGACCGAACTGATCAAAGACTGTTCGTAGTTACACCTTGCCATGAACGGATGTGGTGAGTTATCTGGGGAAGAATAAAGGCCTGCACGTTGTGCACTGTGGGCATTTGATAACACTTTTCGGTCCATCTAGGGTTCCCTGTTCCTGTTCACGAAGAAGAACGCCGTAGGCATTTTCCTCCCGCGGGGTCTCATGTACCCATGTGGTATATCTTTATTTTGTGGGCAAGGTGAAATACCATCGTGCTTTCATATGTTCAGTCGCGGCCTTCTGGTTTACAGCGGTTCCATATTTTACGAAATGCCAGCCATGCCTATAAGTCCCGTATTCTTTCTGAAGCATGGGTGTAGCCATATTATCAGAAGCCATCAAATCGTTTTGGGTAACTTATAATTCGCTCGAATGCGCGCTGGTATCTTTTAGATGAATGCCGCATCCGCTTTGCGAAGATCCCAGATAATGAAGTTGTATATCTCACGTCGAATATCTCGACGTGTGATGTTTCGGGGTCTTTACCCAGTAGCAGATGAGATCAAGTCACCAAAAATGCGCAGATGTGCTCGATGGAGCCTCAATTAAAATATAACTGATGATGTGCGTTCAGATGCCGATAACTCGAAACAACATGTTTGATAGCCTGCATGGAATTTGGTAGGCTTACCGACTTGATGAGTTCAAGCACTCAGCCGAACGAAATTATTAAACGTCGATGCACACTACCTACTAGATTTGGCGTGCTGAAACTTTATCACGAAGGCCCCGCAATTGAACAGTCACCCACCAGCAAAAGTTGTGTAAAGTGTAAGTTAGAGGAAAGTTTCTCGGAGGCCTATATGAGGAATTGAAAAATGGACAACGCTGTAAAGAAGAGTCGACCACTTGCAGCAGAATTGGAATACACGAGGCATCACTGAAGGATTCATGAGTGGTATCCAAGAGGGTAGAGTAGAAAGAGTTGTACCTCAGCACAACCCAACGCCACTTGATCCATGGAAAATCATATCGGTCGAAAAAGTGGAGCATGTTTAGCTGTCATTATCAAGGACAAGGAATTCGGCGATCAGTGGGACCGGCCCGACATACGAAGGAATTCCAAGCAGAGTTACAGATGATGACTGCGCCTTCAAACAAATTGACCACTTTTTACAGGTTTTAGCTGGCGGGCGTTATTTTCGTATTTGCAGAATTATCACAGACCTATGGGATACCAGGGATGCGGTTTATTGACATGCGAGTACCGACGAGCGACTACCGCTACGAACTAAACTCGACGAGCCCGAGAATGCAGACAAATACTCAATGCCATTAGACGAATGGGTCCGAAATTAGGGTAACTCGATAGATTTAATGCCAAAACAAACGAGGATAGAAATTTTAATCGGGCTGAATCGGTGCACGCCTGTCTTAACTTCACCAAAAAGGACAGAGAGGCTTAAATGGGGCGCGGTCCACTCCGTTTAGGTCGCAAGCAGAGATGTCACCAATTGAATAATTTGCTATCGGAGCAGAGTTCATTCAGGGAAAGGAGGTTGCGTTGCTCCATACTTTGATAGGCTTTAATCTACCCCACTGCCAACGGCATGGTGACCAATACTTCCCGAGCCCCACTCCCACTGTGAAATGCAGACGTTTGCTGGGCTAATTTACCACAGTCTTTTGAGTTCACTGTTATATACGTGGCTATGACAGAGACCTTTATCTTACCTTTAACTTACTCCATCCTTTTGTCTAAGGTATGAGCGCTGAGTTGCAAGAAATTCCTACTGGCATTCTAAATGTGCCAACGGTGCTTTGGCCACACTTAATTGGTAAATCCCTGTTCAAGCTAATGTACGGCTGACATTCGCACCTTTCACGTGCTCGGGAAGTTAGGATGTGGCCGACATCGCGCATGTCCCCGGAGGAGGTAGGACAGGAACGGAGGAGAGATTGGGAAAACTTGACCGCTGTTGAGGAGAGGACTAGACAGAAAACGGCAAATATTAATATACGACTATTCCACATAGGCGCGAAGGTCAGCTGCAAGGATCAATAGAATCCAAGAAAGAGTGGAACCGGGTTGCGGGAGCTGAACAGTTGGTGTCAAGATCCATTTGTCGTTTCCAGTCGCCGGGTGGACTTCTTCACGATTCACGGAGTTTGAAGGTAAAAAGAGTAAACGGTACTCAGCTTCGGAAGTAGCATAAGGCACCAAAAGAGCTGCCGAAATGACCAGCTTCTGGGGGCCAACCAAAAGAATGAAGATGGGATTTGGTGGCACGCACGCGACCTTAGAAAGGGGAAGGTGTGTGACGGCGGCTATTACCGATGAGGCATGCGAGAAGACCGGGGTCTTCTGAAAACCCACCCCGCGTCTAACGGAAGGTGCAGTTTATTATGGAACTTGTGGAACTGCTTTTCCTGTTCGTTTACAATTGCCTGTGAACAGAGATACGGCGTTCAATTGGTTAGCACGTGTTTTCCCAAAGATTGCTCATAAGTGTGATTAAAAAGAGACTAGAGAGGTCTGTTGAGTCGGTGACCAATACCGGGCCATATGGAACAGGCAGAATGCTGCACAATAGAAGCTTGTTTTCAAAAAATGGTTTGATTGTTGACAAAGTCGTGGGTGTGATGAAACCACTGTGACCAGCTAGAATTCCTCAAATATGGTATCTGGACATGAAACATAATGGCCTCCTCTGTAATACACTACTCATAAGGCTGCTGAAATCTGCTCGACGGCCCACGACCGGTTTTGCCCTTCTTGGGGCTCATCGGGTAGGCGCGGTCTCCGAGTTTCAGTCAATCTTATGTTCTACTTGAAATCGAATTGCACGAAATTAGTGAATATACACTCATTTGCAATTTGGTTTCAAGTAAAACATAAGGTTGACGGAAACTTGGGGACTGCGCCTACCTGGTGAGTCCCAAGAAAAGTGAAGCCGGTCGTAGGCCGTCGAGGAGTTTTCAACAATCTTATGAGTAATGCATTATAAAATATACATGTCTCGTAACGAATATCGTATCGTAGCGACTGAAACATGAGGCGGCCTGGTGCAGAACATTCAGTTTCCTGGAAACATCAAAGCCGAGAGATTCAGCTGCGATCCAGGTGAGTCTCTCGAAAAACCAAATTAGTTTGCAGATGAGTGTATACCTTAATAATACACATATCGTACTGCTAGTAATAATCTTTTTCCACTCGTGTTTTAGTGTGGGTGTTGGATGGTTGATGTCTCCGAATGCCATCATAAACTAAACGTAGTTTGAGCCGATTGTGTAAATCTTGGGAATCGGTTCTTATTCGCCACCTGTTTCATTTAGGAACACGTCTTCAAGATAACTAATCGGTGGGTAGTACAAAAACGAGGAAAAGTTAGGGTAAACGTGTTTCGTCGTGAGCCAGTGCACAAGACCTCCAGATGAACAGATTTGGCACCATCAACCTCCTGACTTCAGTCGTCAGACAAACTGGCTGCTGAAATACGCATACGAAAAATGTTGTGTGAACCTGACAGCCTGGTTTATCTTCACAGATAGCGGGATGACAATCAGTGGCTGTGGACCCCCAAGGCTGGTGGTGCTTACAGACTGTGAGTCAATTCCACGAAATGGAATGAAAGCTCAAAATACAGCAATGAGTTCTGGATTGGCGAAAACATGTACCCATTTTTTCTGACGGCTTGGGGGAGAATGGACAACATAGGCACGTTCCAGTCCATTTAGAAAGGTTAATCAACGCCTGAGTATCGATGACACTTGGCGCAAAAAACCATCAAAGTATTTCTACATATATCGAGAGATCACTACGTAGCTTCAGCTATTCACATTAGTGTGACAGTACGGTTACCACATCTGCCGTTTAATGATCTATCATTGACAAATGAGGTTTTAGGTATCCAAGTAAGCCAGTTGGACAAAAATAATGTGAGATGTACTGCTCAGGAGCTGAATCATAATGGTTGAAAAATGAGAAATAAGGGGAAATGCAAGTGTGATACTTCCAAAACCAAGCCTCCGTTTTACGAACGATGGATCTCGGAAGATTGTGTGTTACTCTGTCTAGCCGATCAATAATTTCTACATATATCGAGAGATCACTACGTAGCTTCAGCTATTCACATTAGTGTGACAGTACGGTTACCACATCTGCCGTTTAATGATCTATCATAGACAAATGAGGTTTTAGGTATCCAAGTAAGCCAGTTCGATAAAAATACTGTGAGGTGTACTGCTCAAGATCTTAATCATAATGGCTGAAAAATGAGGAATAAAGGGAAATGCAAGTGTGATACTTCCAAGACCAAGCCTGCGTTTTACGAACGATGGAACTCGAAAGATTGTGTGTTACTCTGTCTAACCGATCAGTAGTGTGCTAGTTTAATTCAAAATCGGTTTCCCAGTAAGTGAAGGGTACAATTATTTCATAGTATGTTCACAAACATAGGCGCAATGTGGTGTGCGTCTCGATAGTTTCCTATTTCTCAGGAATGATCTATTAACCCGGTTCCCATGATGAAGCACCTCCATCGATGCACAGAACCCTGTTCTCCTCTGAGCCAACAGTCGAGAGGGCCGACTAAGAGATGCCCCCTGATTGCATTGCTAGCATAGTCGCTTCCCAAAAGTGAGCGGTAAAATCGCGGTGTTTCGTATTGCATGATTGATACACTATCTCTGACGTCAGTGAAAACTTCTTGACTCTTCAAGTGTGTTGAGACGCACTGCAGAACTACAGAGTCAAAAGTCAAAGAAAGAAAGCACTTGTACAAAGCTTTTCAGAGAAACGGATACTCCAGCAATTTAATCTCCCGGACTATCAGAAAACTCAATCGGACCAACCTAACAGCACAATGTGAAGGAAAATGGATCATGCGTCCATTCATCAGGAGTATTTCGGGAATGACCGCACGTTAGCTACCACACTACAACAAAACAATGTCCCACAAAACTGCAAAATCCCTACAGAGAGCACTATCAAACCCAAAGAGACGCAATGTTGAGGACCAACATCATGTACAAGATTTGGTGCGGAGATCTTAAGGGACACGACATCATGTACAAGATTTGGTGCGGAGATCATGAGGGACACTATGTGGGACAAACAGGAAGGAAACTTTCTACCAGAATATATGAACACAAAGTTGCAACCAAAAGGCACGACCAATTTTCACCCGTCTCCGTGCGCGAAGATCAAGAAGGACACAAATTCCACTGGAGCACTGATCCCATTTTGGCTCCAACGAGAACAAAGAAGGAACTTGATTTCATGGAAGCATGGCACTTTACTGAAATAGCCGTCAACAAACATCAAAATCGATCCAGTCTATCGACCACTGCGAGTAAAAGAATTACGAAATCACAGGACCAGAGGGGGACAAACAAAACAAACAAACAATCAGGCTGATTCAGGCTGAAGGAAGGAAACTACCAGAAATAGAAACCACCATCACAACCAACCTGATTCAAGGTAGAAAGACTACGACACAAACCGGGAACGAATCAATCGAAATCGGGCCTGAAATACCCCAAAGGAGCAATCCAATCGATGGAACGTGAGGCATACGGACCACAACGCAGTGCAAACCACGATCGGGCCAAAAAAGCTTGGAGAAAGGTATATACCAATTATCCAATCACGTGTCAGGATATTAGATAATCTTGAAAAACTACACAAACGCAGCTAGGCAAGTACCCATTTTAACTGCGCACTGACGATCTCTCCCCAAACGGGGAAGGTACGTTCGCAAACCAGTTGCCAAGCTTGACGACGAGATCAACTACCAACTACCCAATCAACAAACAAAATACATTATGACTTAATCTGACTCGGTGAAAACGACTAATCAAGTTTGGGTAGGCAGATAAAAGAAATACCGCTGTGATTAACCGCCTAATTTGACAGTTTTCTTTCGGTTCTAGGAGGATGAAAACACTTTTGGTGCTTAGATCGCCAAGAGTGACGATCGTTATAGAGCCCCAGGCTGTCACGATATAAGGAATATCTGAGGGATTTAGTTAGCACTAAGTAAAAGAATACGACGTACTTTTACAAAAGTCGTTTAACCTTGGATGCGTCGGTTACGTAGCACACGGCTCTTCTTGGTCATTCTTAAACGAAGGATTGCTTTCCGTTGGCGGGAATCAGCTAAAAGGAGGATCGCTCTATAAGGACGCTTTTTGTGTTTGCAGTGATGTAGTGAGTTCTCGAAACTTCACAAGAGTATGCAGATAAAACACACACACACAAGCATAATTTGATTTTCTGCTAGTCTAGGTTCAAAATGGTGTGGGCATCACTGAGTATGAATGCATGTGAACTATTGGAGGGGTTTCGTGGTATGTGAAGTGAAATAACTCCATAGTTACTCAGAAAAATTCAGCGGACTTGACACGATGTAAAAGGTCAGTTTTAGTACGTAAAAATTTCAACGGTTTTGAAACGTTGTATCCGAAGAACAAAAGATATGATCTGGGATAAACAAGTGAGAAAAATGGCTGGTGATTAACTCCGTTTCTTTCCCCAAATCTGCCTACATGTAATAAAGGCAACCTTTTTTTAATGAGAAAGGTAGTGGATGACAAGAACACTGCAGGAATCCCGAAGACTGACACTGAACTAAACGATCTGTCAGTAAATGCATAAAAGAAATTGTTGCCTTTATCATCGTTTACAAGCGCAATAAATGATGTTGATGTTGACGATGATGATGAACTTGTGCATCTGCGGACCAATCATGGATTTTGCGCATACGGCGGTGGTGCGCCTGAGTCATCGTTGACGTTGACACAGTCTGGCGGTGTCACCACAAGAGCGGGCGGTGGGAGACCACCTTGTTCTCCGCGTGCATTCATCTTGTCTGCTGGCTTCTCTTCTTCCATTGGGGCAGTTTTGTTCTAAAATAAAAAATAAAGATATTAACTAATAGAAAGTCAGTATCCACAGAAAGGCAAAACGTAGGTGTTATAAGGAGGTCAGACCTTACCTCATGAACACCGAAGTCCGTTTCTTCTTGATAACTCCCGAGGTGACCTTAGTTGTTTACTGATTAGTCAAGGTAAAGCATAGGTGCTCTAGTGTGCCCATGATCACTTAAAAATGGTGTAAATAAAAATTATGGACCAAGGGACCCAAGAGGGAGCCATTGGAACACCATCATTACATTGACCTTATACAACTATCATGTCACTGAAATGTTGACGTATGACCACATAAACGGCGGTAATCATTAACAATTCGAACGTTTTAGCATCGGGGCACCGCTTGGGCTTCATGTATCAAAAGTATGTTCAGGACTCAAATTTATTCACAATAGGTATCGTAAGATTTTCAGTCGTGACAATGAGGTGAAAAACGGGGCATCGGAAAGGTTCGACCAGTCAGTCGGAAGAAACAGCAAGAGTATGAAGGTAATTCTTTGTAAAAAATACTTTTTGAGCAGAGTATTGACATGACTTGGATGACGCTCATTTAAAGCTTCACGGGATGTTGATAAGAAACTCAACCGACGTTCAGCTAACTCCCACGTCCAAGATCTTCAGCTACAGTTCTCGACCAAAGAACATCTAACAGCTTCAGCGAAAAATTTTCGAAACGTTTTTCGTTCTTAAAACTGCTTATAAAATCGATGGAAACAGAGCTTAAAAGTATCAGAGGCAGGAGATTCGGGTTGGTTTCAGCTGACCTCAGTCAACCTCAGCTTGATTTGCGAATGAATATTTGGCAGTATATATGCATGGATCAATTTTTAAGTACGAAGTAAGTTTTTGTGAAATCCAATAGGGGTAGCAGAGGTTTCATTAGCCGACTGACTACTTCGGAAGATACAGTGGTTTAGCTAGGAGAGACAACAAACCGTCAAACTCAAGTCACAACGAAGACAGCAGACAGACATAGACGAATCGTCGCGGTGCCTTTGTAGCGAGTTCAACACAATCATAGATTTGGTCTGTTGCTCACGATGCCCATCCAGAATGACGGTTCATGCGATCACTAAGTACGTGCACAAATATTGGTATTTTGCTTTACCGCAATTATTTGGGCATTGTGATTACTCTGTACTCTACAAAGATCCCCGGAACTTCGAAGGAATCCTCACGGAATACCTGATGTTTACGACATTATTCAGTTCATATAGCTTGCTTACAAGTATGGCTGCCTTTAAATCTAGACAGGAATCTTTTAAAAATATCCTTGGGTTTTATCTTACCAGTTCTTAGTCCCATTTACTCTCTCCAAAGAGTAAACGTCTAACGATGTCATGGTTGCAGTAATCCCCAGAAATTTTGTGGAGTCTACGAAATGAAACTCAAGTTCAGCAGTCATGTTTCAATGACGACGGGACCGGTTGTTTTCCTTTTAAGGCTCTCAGTTGTCTCTCTGGCGATGGAGTGAGTTTCCGGTATAAAGCACACGTGGTTGTAAAAATCTACTTGCACACCACTAACAGACATTCCAACTTACTCCCTTCCGCAGTCGCTTCATAATGACACGATAGAACAATAATTCCATGCCCAGGATGAGTGCCGCAGAGAGAAATCCGCAAGCCAAAATTATGAACATACCACCCACTTGTTCCAGCCCGAACCCGATGCTCGTACTTGGTTCGGGGCAGCCTGTGGTGTTGGCAGACCACCATTTATGTTCCAAGTCATCCAGAATATTCTCCGCTTTCAAATGGAGTATCCTACACAACAGTGATCAAAGTACTGGATTAGTTTCTGGACAAACGTAAAGTGATACGATAGAAGGTGTTCAATGCCACGCTGTGCTTAACATAGTGAAACTCAAGTCCTCACAACGATTCCAAGGACCAAAAAACAATCTATCTCATGTCAGCTGCGTTATGTGACCAAATATCGTAATTGAGTACCGCTACCTTCATGAGTCTGGCTCAATCCATTGTCATCAAGTCAGTCCAAGGTTATTCATTTTCGAAGATCTCCTCACACAGTTTTGCATGAACTATTCTGTCCCATCAAAAGTTCGCCGCAACTATTGAGACCCGTAAAGTAGGTGCCCAATAATCCTAGCAGTATCACGTGAATCCTGTGACCACGGTGGTTAGCGGCACTCAAGTCACGTAGGTTCTGATACCAGACGACCAAATTACATTGCATGTTTGTACTTACCGCAAAAGTGGATTAGAAAAAGAACGTTAGTGCGCGCGAGCAATGCGGAACAGCTATTGATTTTGGTGCCCATGTCGGTTAACCTCCATCGGACAAAAACGACTGGGCTCAGAACTGAACGACTGGGATAATAATTCCGGAATATCGTTTACTACCGTTTAACCTGCGGATAACAAAACGATGCCCTATGCTTTTCTCCCATTTAGGCCGCGAAACTAATGAAGATGCAACGTAACGGTTACAATACATCTGTCGTTTTACATCCACTAAGTTTCCCACCAACCAGTTATTGTTGCCTGTTTGTTTCGCTAAAATAAGACCAGGATTGCTTCAGCGGCGAATTATACAATGTCAAAGCAACAACTCTAATGCACATATGTGTGTAGGTTTGCTTTCCTCTGCTTTTCCCATGGAGTGTTCCGGGGTTTTTATGAATGAAACTACTCACAAGGTCGCTGAAAACGCTTCGACAGCCCATGACCGGTTTCGCCCTTCTTGGGGTTCATCAAGTAGGGGCAGTCCCCGAGTTTCCGTCAAACATTGTGTTCTACTTGAACCCCAATTGAACCGATCTCGAGAAATACACTCATTTGTAAATCAGTTTGGTTTTCATGGGAGACTCAAGTGATTCTTTTATGATGGCTTGCGTACAGGGCTACACTCGGCTTAGTGCAAACCAATCGCAGGGGCGTCTAATGGTATCAGTACTACTCGCAGCAGATCCGGTTGGGATACGAGGTGCTTGAACTGTAGTTGAATACCTATTCTTGTTTGCACATTTTCGCAGTTTGAGAGGGAGGAATGGGTTGAATAGATGCAGTGACCATAGAATATCTCAACCTCATGAAATATGAGTGTATAAGTATATAAGTATAATATAAGTATATATTAGGTGGGGCACAAATCTCTGATAAGTTTCGTATATTTTTTTACATATTGGCGTTTGCGAAATTCTCAGTCAAACATTATCTTTATCTAGAACTGAATGAAGTAGTGTTATGCGACTTTAGTTTCCAACTCACATGCTGTTCATATTGGGAGTAAGAAACGACTTTAATGGCAACGCAATCCCGTAATCCCAGCTTCCAATTCGTTCACCAAGCTCCTTCAAGTCGCACGCAGAAGCAATGTGATAGGCAGCCAAAGATGATTCCATGAACACAACCCAACCTTTCCGCACATGGTCCAGTGAATCCACAGTATCGTGGGTAAAGCCCCATTCCTCCATTCGTTTGAAGATTGTACCGTAACGTTCAGTGATGGGGTATTGCCACACCGAGTAGTTGGAGCTGAATTCAGCTTGAAAGGTTGATAGAATAGCGTTGAGATGGAAGCTTAAAGTCTACGGGAACGTATTCACTAATTTCGTTTAAGTAACTTACTCAAGTTGGAAGACAAATATCTCCAGATTCTGAACAGAGATTCCTCGACCCCATACATTTTGCGGAAGAAAGCGTATTCCGCCGAGTTACTTCGAAGGGTGTACTAACAATGAAAAGAGGAATTCTTTATGGAACGTGACAAGGAAAGAGGGGACGACAGCGACTGACGCAGAACAGATTCGCGACAAGTGTTCGAAACGGAGCATATTCATAAACTTTTGACGATAGCATAAAATTGACCCCTGTTTCAGCTCATCCAACTTTCTGTCCACATGTCTCGAACAGTATCGCATTCATAGGAACTGAAGTAAAATCCATTCACCAGGTCAACGGAAAACCTCCTAACTGATACTCTGAGGTTACGCTAGTTGCAAACGGATTATACCTTAGAAGAGAAATAAGACAAGTGAGTATAACGATATAACGGGTTAGACTTTCCGCGAGTTTTCTACTCTTACTTGTGGATGAACGCCCAGCATCTGGAACAAAATACTCATGTTCTACAACGGGTTAGAGCAGTGCATCTGAAAAGCGAACCTTCCAAGGCTAACACTCCCTGGAAGCGATTTTTCCAACCCTAGGACTACTCATAGTGGAAATCTATGGGGCCTCTAAAGTAAACACGTTTGATAAAAAATCTTGGGCCACCAAAATCTTGCTGCCAACATCAACCTCACTGACAAGATGGTAAACTGATAGCTCTCATGGCTCGAAGAATCCTTAGTCACGGATCAGCCTCGTAAAACACTGGAATTCATGCCAACAGTTTGGAAATGTTTGCAAATTGTCGGTCAATATGTTTCTGATGATTTGGAACTCAGTTCTAGAATTGCTTCTGACTTTTACGACTAATCGAAACATTTGAAACAAATATGTCTTATGAACTTATTCGAGTTACAGATGCTCCTCCTGGACCACTCAAATTGATGAACCTCCAAAAAATTTGCAATTTGAAAAGCGACTGAAGGTGAGTTCAAGAGGACAGCGTTCCGCGGTTTTGACAAAAAATCAAGCACTTACATGTGTACCTTTTTCGACCACTGCATGTGTTTGGAGAACATGCCTCGAAACGACTTGGTATCATGCACAGAACGAGAACTTCACCTATACGCTTTCACACGTATCTCAGCCACATTCCTCACGCTGCCAAACAAATTCTGCACAATTGTGGATTATTTGGTTTCATTAACTTGAGCTTGGTCCCCTTCGCAGACATATAAGAATGACCCTTTGGGACGGATTGTGAGTTTTCATTTTTACCATGCTGATAGCCTTATCTAGTCACACATTCTCACCACAGGTAATCGATTATGCAATAAAACAGAAACGATCAGACTAGGTTTTGCCTTCTTTCATATGGCCCGATATTACTATTCTCTTGCAAAGAATATAAACACACTCCGATGTGCGAATAGGATGTCTTCATTCACCTTCACTTCTGTCTGGCCGGCGAGTTGTTCCAATGATTTGATTTCCTCTTTCAAACCCGAGACGGTGAGCTTGGCGGATAGATTGGCGGAGAACATAGACACCATTATGACAACGAAAATCCAGTGGCCGGTGATTAGGATTCTAGTCGAGGTGGAGCGTGGGTCGAGACTTTCTCCTGAAAGCAGAACACTTTACGGTTAGAAAATACACCAATCAGGTGGCTTGGTACGGTGATTCCACTGATTCAATATATATAAAAAAACAGATGCAAATTATTACAGACAACACGTGATTACCTAGAAATCAAAAACCACAATGTATCTATTATTTCCAGAAGTACAGTGAATTCATTCAAGTGGTTGAACTGATGACTAGATGCGGTGGTGTTTGAAATTTTAAGAATAGATATCTAGATATTTCGCTTGCAAACTCATTTGAGCACTTCTTCAATGAGACACGTACTGATCAGCATTACGAAAAAAGAGGAAGCAGTTGGAACATAACGTGGGATTGAGAGGGGGTCTAGGAAGACTGTACATCCGATTTTGAACATAATGACAAATAGTACTGATGGCAACACGAAAATGAGGTGATGAAGGAGGTGGGCAGTGATACTGGGGTAAAATAGTTTTGAACTCTCATCTGAACTGAGGGCTGAGAAGTGTGGGGCTAATTTTTGAACTGGGGGGTGGATGAGCTGAAACGTAAACTATCCGACTAACCTTGTTGAGTACATGCCCCCAACACATACCATACGGACTCTTTGAGAGTGAACATGGTGCCAGCTTCTGATGCACCATTGTCTTTCAGAGCCTGGTTTTGAAAACTGTACGGTGAAAAGCGATCCAGCGCATAGACAAGAAGGCTGACGAACACAACGGCACTGATGCAGCAGATCCACACTGGCCTGATGAAATAAATGAGAATAGTCAGTGCTTGAATTGTATACATTACGCACTGGTAAATGAACTTTATGGCAGAACAAACCAAATGCTCAGAATGATGACTCGCTGATATACACCTGTGTACGAAAGTTGGTAACATTTCACCTACTTTTAATTTGTTACTTCAAAAATTGCGAATGTAGTGGATGAACAATTCACTACGAGAGAGATTCAGGGTACTCGTTTTGAAGAACAGAAAAGAAATATGGGTGTCCAGGCGAAGATTCTGTCAATGGAGTCATCTGAAAGTTAGCTAAGCACCAGGAGTCTACAGTGTCTTGGGATGGAAAAGTTGTTTCATAAAAGTGATTTAGTGAAAACGTGACCCACAGGATAAAGCGTATTTTATACATAGTTCCAGAGAATTATTCATAAAAATGCCGTGGATTCATTTCATGTGAGTTTTGAAGAGGTATAAGTGGACGAAAATCATAAACTTAAAAAAACTGTTGCAATTGTGGTCTTTAACTACACACCCATGTTCATTTCTGGCAAGTCTATTTTAGAGACATGTACAATGGACTGAACAATGTCAACAAAAGTTAACGCCGAGAACCTCACTTTTTCCGGCTTTTCCACAAGTATGCAGAAACAGCTCTTGCAGCATGTATACCGCTCGTTTGGAAAGCCGTTCGTCTTGCACCACTGACCTTTCAAATTACCAGTAGGCTGTCTTAGAGGATCTATGGTAGATGATCGGTGCTTCCATCAGCCGTTCAGTCGACAGACCTTTTGTGTGATCTGCTTGTCTCCTGAAATTCCATTATGTTAATCAGCACCGACAACAACACCGGTACTTTACAGTCGAATGGCTTTCTAAGAGCTCTTGCAGCATGTATACCGCTCGTTTGCAAAGCCGTGCTTCTTGCACCACTGACCTTCCAAATCACGATTAGGCTGTCTTAGAGGATCTATGGCAGATGATCGGTGCTTCCATCAACCGTTCATTCGGCAGAACTTTGGTGTGAGGTGCTTGTCTCCTGAAATCAGCACCGACAACAACACCGGCACTTTACAGTCGAGTGGCTTTCTAAAGAGAAGAAACGAACGCTGGATGGAGAAATAAGGTGATTTGCTCTTGGTCCACAGTGTTCAAGCACCTGGCCAGAAACGTAAACTATCCGACTAACCTTGTTGAGTACATGCCCCCAACACATACCATACGGACTCTTTGAGAGTGAACATGGTGCCAGCTTCTGATGCACCATTGTCTTTCAGAGCCTGGTTTTGAAAACTGTACGGTGAAAAGCGATCCAGCGCATAGACAAGAAGGCTGACGAACACAACGGCACTGATGCAGCAGATCCACACTGGCCTGATGAAATAAATGAGAATAGTCAGTGCTTGAATTGTATACATTACGCACTGGTAAATGAACTTTATGGCAGAACAAACCAAATGCTCAGAATGATGACTCGCTGATATACACCTGTGTACGAAAGTTGGTAACATTTCACCTACTTTTAATTTGTTACTTCAAAAATTGCGAATGTAGTGGATGAACAATTCACTACGAGAGAGATTCAGGGTACTCGTTTCGAAGAACAGAAAGGAAATATGGGTGTCCAGGCGAAGATTCCATCAATGGAGTCATCTGAAAGTTAGCTAAGCACCAGGAGTCTACAGTGTCTTGGGATGGAAAAGTTGTTTCATAAAAGTGATTTAGTGAAAACGTGACCCACAGGATAAAGCGTATTTTATACATAGTTCCAGAGAATTATTCATAAAAATGCCGTGGATTCATTTCATGTGAGTTTTGAAGAGGTATAAGTGGACGAAAATCATAAACTTAAAAAAAACTGTTGCAATTGTGGTCTTTAACTACACACCCATGTTCATTTCTGGCAAGTCTATTTTAGAGACATGTACAATGGACTGAACAATGTCAACAAAAGTTAACGCCGAGAACCTCACTTTTTCCGGCTTTTCCACAAGTATGCAGAAACAGCTCTTGCAGCATGTATACCGCTCGTTTGCAAAGCCGTGCTTCTTGCACCACTGACCTTCCAAATCACGATTAGGCTGTCTTAGAGGATCTATGGCAGATGATCGGTGCTTCCATCAACCGTTCATTCGGCAGAACTTTGGTGTGAGGTGCTTGTCTCCTGAAATCAGCACCGACAACAACACCGGCACTTTACAGTCGAGTGGCTTTCTAAAGAGAAGAAACGAACGCTGGATGGAGAAATAAGGTGATTTGCTCTTGGTCCACAACGAGTGTTCAAGGGATCTCAAACTACAGGTCCTGAGAATCTGAAATTCAACTGGAAGCAGTCGTAAGATTGCCCCAACAACTTTCTCTGCATCGCCTGCAATCGTGCAGCTGCTCCTTGGGTGTCATCATGAGGGATTAGAAGCAGCTGCAGTGGGCGACCTTAAATTCGAACTTTCACCATATCATCTACAAGATGGTCTGCACTACCACGCGTTTGGTGTGCAGAACAACGCTCTTCATCAAGAAAATATCGAAAGACCGTACCACTATTGCTTGCAGTCCCAGAGGCATTTTGCTTGTGAAACGCGTCCCGCCAGATCTGATCACCTTATCTGAAGTCGGTCGGAACCAGATTTTTCCATTAAAAGTAACACAACAGTCCGTGACCTTATGTTGACATTTCGGATTCCCTAAACTGCATCAAGTAATAATACTAATACATAAAAATACTCAAAAGCATGGGATCAGGCCAAAATGTTGAGGCGAATGCACTTAAATGGGAGATACTTGTGTTGTCCTACCCTGTGAAGACTTCCAAGAAAAAGAACGGTCCCAATTCCTGATCCGTTTTCGTACTGACTACCATAGCCAGGCCAGCCGATACGTAATACGGTATTGTAAAGTCTACGACAAGTTTTCGTTCACCATCTTGAACGATCGGACCCAAACCGACGTCTGCATGCTGTGAAAAGGCACGGGAGATCACAGTGACTTCAGTGAGAGGTGTGACATAATCTTGTGACCAACCCAGTTGTCAAAACACACGAACAACCTAGGTGACAAACTTTCAATTTTAACAATTGGTTATCTACCAGCATCTTGTGTTTTTATCGAATACAGGTCAGTATAAAACAGAATCAGAAGTATAGAACGCGACGTGGCAGCAGAGTTTAGACGAGTCTATAACTACCTATTGCTTTATTCAATGTGGGTCACCACCCTGTATGAAGAAGGGCGATAAACTTGACTATGAACTCATAAGTGACTTGTCATCAGGTGTTCCGCTTGATGTGAAAACCTATTACGCTTGCTGTGATGTTTTGTGACGGTAGAATTACTTTTAAAAACGAGCCAAGCATACCGCTGCTTCTCCCGCTTATCCGTTTTACCGAAGGAGTCCGAATTTACGGTCGACCCCCCCCCGCCAAAGCGGGATGGTAACCACATCACTGCTGCAATGAGTGCCTGAGGCAGAACCGTTCTGCATTAAGTGAAAATACTGTGTTGAAGTCGCTGCAAAGCTTCACTCCACTTTCGAGTGTAGCCACAATGTACGCACACTTCAACTTTGTCCACGGTTGACGCAATAGTTGAGGTAATCTACAGAATGCATTCGAATTACGCAAACTGCTATTGTGATGGGTTGATTCTTGAAACAAGTCGCTTTATCTGAATAGAACAAACATAGTTTGCGGTTAAGCTATTTGAACACATTAGTGTTTGCACTTCAAAACTGGTCTAGGATGACTTAAGCCTTGCACTGTACTGTTCTTGCTGATAGTGTCTTACAAGTGATCCCGGAGTGGGACCAAAGACAACTTTCCAATGGTTATTCCGTGACCCATATTAGTTCTGTCATCTCTTACGGCGTAGCTGAACACATGAATCAAATCGTGCATCTCCTCCGCCCTAACAATTTCTTCAGTTTCATTTGGCTTCTGCCACCACAGTGTGAGTTAATGGTCAAGAGACACTGTCCCCAACTGAGAGAGTCTCTCAGCGAACTTTCTTTCGGTAGGTACCGCTGATGAGAAAGACATTCAAGCCAGCAATAAACTGCAAACAGTGGAGCTCTCCGGAGGTTTCAAACGCATCGTCAACCCTACAGGAAAGAGTTGAAAGTCCAATTTATCAAAACATTGCACCCACTGAAACAGTGTTTCTTCTTACCTTGGAAGCTATCTCTCCAATCACGCCATTCCACTGTCCATTGGGAAGCTTGACACCATAAATATGATCCAACTGTTCAATGTATACGTAGTCCAAACCGAGAGCATCCGCTATCCTCTCAAACACTTCTACACTGTATCCGGTCCAACCGTCTTCAGTCTTGATCACGAAAGGTGGATCCTTTTTGAATGATCAAAATGATGTTCGGTGAAATATCTGGTCAAAATGGAAGGCTTGACCAGCCAATAAGCATTTTCACCCAAAACGTAACTGATTACCCAAGATTTGGCAGATAAATACGGGTTGGATTTTGGAATGGAACGTTTACGCGGGTAACCCCGTTTAACGCAGTCACTATGACGTTTCGATACTTCAGCAGTGACTAGCTGCTAAATATGTTGGATTCATGTTAGATCACATGGCTCAAGCGTGAATACGTTCGCCTGTTCAGACGTGAAAATTCAAATGCGTCCAAAGTGCGTTGGTGGAGCAGTGGGTACACACTCGCTTCGCATGTCGGATGCCCGGGGTTCAAATCCCGGCACGGCCATTGATGAGCTCTAATAAGAGCAAGACTCGAGTCTAGTGCTTCACTTTGGTGTGGACTCACCGGAAAATTACGCCAGAACAGGAGTGGTGTGATTATGAACAAAATACATATCCCGCAAAACCCCAAAATATGTTGGATTCGTTAGTTCTCACACGACTCTGCACCGTATAAAGAGCAAAACTCACGTCCGGCTGCCCACTTAGAGTGACGTAATTTCATAAGAATAAGGGCGCAAAACCCCAAAATATGTTGGATTCGTTGGTTCTCGCACGACTCTGCACCGTATAAAGAGCGAAACTCACGTCTGACTGCCCACTTAGAGTGACGTAATTTTCATAAGAATAGGGAAAGGGATGAAATTAATGAGAGTGACAAACTTACCATCAGTGATGGCTTAGTTATGGTGCCGTCTAGGCTTGTGGTCGATAGCTAGGCCTGTAGGAATGACAATTGCTTAAAAGTAACCAGTAACCGATACCTCGACCAGATCAAGTGAGATGTCAAGCACATCTCTGCGCCCGTGAGGATTAATTCTTAAAGACTGCTTCATTTCAACCTCAGATTATGGATCGGCTTTCATATGTGATCATATGCGATCACAATTTTTTGCTTCAATTTTCGATTTTGCTTCGACGGATAACAGAATCTCATTTGTACTGAGAACTGCCATGAAACATCCAATAAATATTATATCACGTAAAATGATGTTGTCAAGTTGTTGGACAAGTGTCTTTTATTTCACACTGCGATATTCAGCTCGTAGAAGCTTCAGAAGGATTCCGGCTAGGACAACTCTCGCTAATTGTGACATAAGCATAGCAGATATTTTCCAGACAAGGGTCAGTCACACTGCAGCACTTCTCCTAACTTAACTTTGCTCTGTAGGAGAAAATCTGCGATCTACACTAAATCTTATCAGGACGCTTGGTGATGCGAGCGAAATTCCGGTACCAAGCTGAGTACCATGAGACATACAAAGGCAATTCTTTCAATGGATTTTCAAAGCAAGCCCGTTCCGGTGGGTTTAGGGGGATCTTTTCCAGATAAGTCAAGGCCACTAATGCAAAAAGTATATGTGCGAAAAGTTGAGCCCCACCACTTTTTGCCAGCTCCAATCCAATGTACGCACACAAGCTTGACCTATTTTGGATGAAAAGAATTTTTTATCCGCATCTAGGTTCTTTTTCTGCAAACATTTCCTTCGTTTGGAGGTAAAACCTCAAATGAACTTTCTGTTGCTTTCAACTCTCCTTCATGACAAGGAGACCGCAATACGATTTTGCAAACCTACGGAGTGATCCATCAGCAGAGTTTATGCAACGATGGCCGCCAAATGACACTTTTAACTGTTTCTGACAGGTGGAGGTGTAACGTCCGACAGTGTTGGCAAGAAATCGGTCTTCTAAAGGGAATTTGACTGGAGCAGTCTAGGATGGAGTTTAGGACAGTAGTTTTATTCATTTATTACTGGTCCAGAAATTCTGCCCAGAGAAATCATCTATTTGCCACAAGACCGTTGTTGACTGGAAGAATTTCCTTCGCGCATGACGGCTTCTGCACACTCCAACAGTTATCGGCGGCTCAGGTCTGCATGTCGTGATCGATGAAACGCTAATATCTCGCCGTAAAAACCACACAGGACGAGTCCTTCACCAACTGTGGATTTTCGGAGAGATCTGCCGGGAAACTAAGGAGGCGTTCATGTATGCAGTGCCAAATCGAACTGCGGCCACTTGGATGGACACAATCCGGGCCTGTATCGCTCCTGGCTCAATCATTATCTCCGATTTTTGGGCATCATACCAAGGAATTGAAACGATGATTGACATGAATTCTACTCACAAAACAGTTAATCATTGCGAAAACTTTGTGGATCCAACGACTGGGGCTCAAACACACTAACGCGGCACACACCGATCTTCAGCGGACAGCTACTTGTGTGAGTTTGTTTGTAGGCAAAGGTACCGAAAAACGGACCTTTGCATGCAAATTATTAATGACGTTCCAAGTTAACCCTCCTCAATAAAAACTAAAAGTACAGTTTCATATCCTCTTTTTTCTAATATTTTTGGGTGGCGGGGGTTAATTTTTTGGCGGAGCTTATCTGGAAAAGATCTAGGTTTAGGTCCAAAAATGTATTATTTAACAAAGTGTGGGCCATTTCAAAACCTGTCATCACTAGGGATATTGGGTGCCTGATTACTTTCCACAGCTTTTTTAGGCTAGGAGAGAAACTTAGTGGGCATACCCGAAATCTCGTCTTCTGTGAGAAGGTGTTTTAGCCACCAGTAGATTCTTTCAGTAGATTCGTAATCATTTCAGCACACTCAAAAGTCTCTTCTAAAGAGGCTTTCTTTGCACGTAAACAGCTGCTATGACAAGGCCCTAAACGCTAATGAGCATTAAGATACCATGTATTACTATGCCTAATTTTTGTTTCGTTAGCTTTGGTATATCAAGCAAACGCTTGTGGGACGCTCTATGAAATGGTTGATAGAGAGGGACCAACTTGGCAAATGAAACAGATACGTACCGGAATCACGAGCACCCGAAGTGGATGCCCTCGACCAAGGGATGGTAGGGTCTCGTTCTCAAGAATGACCTCGTTCGTTCCGTAGGAATAAACGGCTTTCTATGAGGGAAGTACGAACCCAGAAGCTTTGTTAAATAAGAGCGATTGACGTCGAGAGCAAGGGAAGTTGATTTTGGTAACTTTTTTAATTTGTCCTTTCAAAGACATTACGGGTGGGCATAAAATGCCCCAAAATATTGAAATTAAATTGGTTGTACAACCATGAAAATGACCAACTGAAAGGATTGATTCAAAATGCCCCATTTTAGGGGCTGTTTTTTTGGTGTGGGACTCCAGTAAAATCTATACTGTCGTACTTATTCCTCTCAGTGTAATTATTTCAACCGGTGACGCCAGCAGACTTTGCGCAGTAGTGGCACCTTGTTTAAATCAACAAAAATAAGTCTTTGCTCTCACGACATCAAAATCTGATGGACTAATTTAGTATAGATCTCAGAGAAGGACATTCTTCAGCAGAGCTGTACTACAAGGCAAACTTCATATTACGAAAGCGGGCACGATTGTTTCCCCCGATTAAATACCAACATCACGAAAAAACCCGGTTTGTCTCGGTCCAGCGGACTTCATCGTTGTGAAAAATCAGCCAGACTCCCCGAGGTGAACCTGAAAAAAGTACCAGCTGTGTCTCTCCTGTCCTCTGGCTATTCTCAGAAATCATGTAGTACAAACAGTGCACAAACAGTCTCTTGTGGTAAGTCGGGCTGCCCAAAAAAAACCAAGTTTCATCCCACTGGTTGCCTAGACTGCCTACACTCAATTTTACCTTCCGAGTTTGACAACCAATTCTGCACAAATCGGTTGTCCTCTAACTCGCGAGTTCAACTTTATCCAATTTCCTAGTCAACACTTTATATTGTGAGCCAAATCAATTGAAAAAACGCTCGTTTGTGCCGCCGTTAATCTATCGGAATGTGTTGGGCGCCATGAGGAATAGGGTGTTTCTCGCCCTCAGATGTGGCAAAAGATCGTATGCCACAGTTGAAAGGATGACAAGAATGTAAAGCTGTTAACTGGTAATGACATAAGGGGTATAGCATCGCCGAGAAGTAGCTAATCACCAGACAATTTTATGTGCTTTTTCCTAAAGAGCAATTGCATCTTAGTTTGAGCAGAATTGAAACACACTCGACAAAGTGGAATACATTACTTCGTTCCTCTCTCTCTCTCACTCAAATACAACTTGCTCTACACAAACTCTGCAAGTTTGATCGTGCTTGACCATTCACAGACCTAGATTAGAAGATCCAGTTCTTTATTGGTATATAACATGATACTTCGACTTCAGCGAAAATTGAATAAGGCGTCGGCGTCATAAAACGTCGATTAACTACCTTAACTGATTATACATCTGGGGACAATCACTTATCCAGTAAAAATGTGGACTGAAACAGTGAACGTCGTGTATCAGCAGCATGTATCCACAGGCTAACGGGGATCGCTCTGGCTGTACAAGACGAAAACCTGTGTGTACACTGTTGGTAATATGAATGGAGACAGGATTTTTTTATATAAATCCGATCTACTTCCAAAAGCAGAGAATTGTACAGTCGTCTTAGCCTAATTGGGACTCAGCAGAACTTTGCATCTCACGGGGATCCTCGAACGCGTGGCTAGTATTTTGAACACTTAACCGTTCGACCTCGAGCGATTGATCAGCTGTGTAATTAGCCTGCACTTAGACAAGATGAAGCGCTGCACAGTGTTGTACAGCGAGTGCTATACATCTGTACAGTGTTTCTAGGCTTTCAGCTTGGATTGCCCTCACTTGCTTAACGAAATCTTCACCAGTTTGTACACTTTAGCGATTTTGAGACTGGTTCATTTTTCTGCCAAAGGTTCAACCAAAGTGGTCGAACGTGGACGCCGTAAATCGCCTATTAAAATTCTAGCAATTGAATTTAATTTTGTATGCCGAATCTCACCGAATGCCACATCGATATAAACTTGCGTGCTTACACGAGCAGTGCTGTCCGATAGCAGTTACCGTCGCAAATATTAAGAAACGTAAATGCGCCCAGCGAGCTCAAGAAATCGACGTAAGTCAACGCCATTACCTGTTCCCGAAAATTTGTCAAGGATGCAAGACCATATTGGTTCCATAAAGACCCTATTCCAGTCTGCCAAACTGAATAGCCATACTCTTGGTTTCTGGTCTACAAAACGTGAATTTTGACGAGGAACCTCTGTGCCTCAAACAGAACCATTTTCGCAACCTACTAATGCCAGACAGAGTGAGCCTCATTGAAATTCTCTCGGCTAAATTCCATCGCAAATAGATAGAAATAAATGTCCTGGCGTAACAGATAAATTTTTCCATTACTCAAAAATGTGGTATGCTTAGTGAGTTTAGAGTAGGTCTTACACGTTTCGTTCAAGGTCAAACAGCGCGAAAAAAGTGTGCATATCTGCCCAGAAACATTTGTATTTCTCAGTCAAATCCATTAAGATAAAGCATAGTATATTTATCTCCTCATACAATCGGATAACGTTTGCGTAGGTTTATTACAGTTAGACTAGATAATGCACTGTCATGGCAACAGTTATTCCATCAGCCCCATCATCATTTCTAAAGTACAACTGCTTCAGGAGACAAGTCAGGTGAGCTGAAGTCAGCGCTAGTATAGACGCATTTCGACGAGGTTTTTGTGACCAATCATCCATAGTCAGATTAAGCCATACTGAGTTTTAGGACGACTACTGTTCCTCACTAATTTGAACAATACACTTAGGAAAGGGGAACCAGTGGTTGCAGCGATTTTATTTGACTCGTCACTGCTAAATTATTGGCAATAGGAAGACGACATTTTTCTTGCCTCTACTAATGAATTCAGGTTACTCAGTTAGTTGAGAGAAACAACGCATGTCCGGCCTAGAGTCTTTAGCAGTGTCAGCGAATTCGAGGACACTTAATCGGATGACAACGAAAAACGGTGAATGTTTAGATCGAATCAACACGATACGTTGCTCGATAAATACACCCATTTGCAAATTAATTTGGTTTTCATGGGAGTAAAACGTTAGGTTGACGGAAATTCGTGGGCCGTCGAAGAGTTTACAGCAACCTTGTGAGTAGTTTCCTTTATGAAAATATACTGCGATATCTCGAAAATCGTGCCAACTGAAATATGAGGCGGCCTGTGTGCAGCACATTCAGTTGTAGAATATCATAAACGACAGATTCAGTTGAGTCTCTCGTGAAAACCGAATTGAATTGCAAATGAGTGTATTTCGCGAAAACAGTGCAGTTGGGGTTCAAGTAGATCATAATTTTGACGGAAACTCGGGGACTGAGCCTACCTGATGAGCCCTAAGAGGGGCGAAACCGGTCGTGGGCTGCCGAATAGTTTTCAGCAACCTTGTGAATAGTTTCTTTTATGGTACGGTGCTGTAAGTACATTCCGCATCCGTTGAACAAAGTGCTTCTCCCTCTGGACACTGAAGCACCTCTCATTTCTGTCTATATAACGTAAGCCATAGCTGCCCATGAGATAGCAGTGGGATCTGGCCTCAATTGTTTCATCTCCCCTAACCAAAGGCAGCGGTATCCCTTCATTACGGTTGGATCGCGACAACAGAACGGTAACCACCTTAACGTTTGGCTGCCGAAGCAGTGAACCTATCACATTTGAAGCCAAGTTCCGTGAATATGACCTTTTTCAATACAGTATTGTAGTCGGGGTGCCTGATATCCTACACCACCGTCTCGCTAACTGAACAGTTTAGGAAATCCATTTCGTCCAGGGTATTCTAGAAGAGTCTTAACTGATTAGTCGTAAAATCTGGTGTTCTGAATCGGCTCATGACAAAACGGTTTTGGCAAAAATGTTTAAATCTCGAAGAACTGTTGCACTACTTCGACAGTAAAAAAAATTTGAAAACTGTAAATTTAAAAAGCATTTCAAATCTGCTTTTGACGAGCATATCTGAATGGGCGAGGACAAGCACCGGTTTCTTCACTTTGGGTTTTTTTGACCAGTGCTTCAGCCTTAGAGACGACAAGTGTTTGATTGGCGTGCGCTCGTACACTACTAGTCCTGACAGGAAATCCATCAACCGTCCGTTCAACTGGAACGCACAACCTTTGGCTAGAAATGTTTTCAAAACACCGTCAGTTTGCTCGGAACGCTATTTATCGAACAAGGGACTTTGTGCTCGGTATTTGTGAGTTGGCACGGACGAGCCAATATGATAAGTCCGCATCTACCAGATTCCGTCCTCTGAATGCACACGGAAATTGCTGAAAGCATAGATGATGAAGTAATCACGGAAATTTAAGTAATGCTAGTTCCGGGCTTGTTCGGACGGAAGACATCTGTTGAAGTGCATACTTAAACCTGCATACTGCATAGAATAAGAAAACTACATTTCGAAATTTAATTGGTCATGACTGTTTCGGTCAGTCTATCGGGTGACACGCAATAAACAGAGTTTACTGGGAATGCTGTATGCGACCGTTACACTCACCATATCTTCACAAAGGGTGTTTGACTCAGAACCATCCGTATCACACCGCATCAGTCGAACCCTGGCGTTATGGTTGAAGACAGAGCCGTTGAATACAATCTCTCCAGCTGCACCGATCCGTGACGGTAGCTATAAGATTTTAGAAGTGAAGAACAAAATTCCGCCACCGGTACATGGGATTGGTGTAAAGCTATCCTTTAAGGAAGGAAACACTTCTATCATGGCGCTCAGGATTCGGTTGGTGCCAAAAAACGATACAGCATTTTACTAGCAGATTCTACGCTCGAGCCTTCGAGAAGTTGTATCATTCTTACATCAGCTTGTCGGAACACCCAGCCCAATTGCTAGTGAAATCCATAGACAAACAAAAACACCACTTCTGATTTGCCGTGCCACGAAATGCAATTTGACGTGACCTTGAAGGTTATTGATGACAACCGTCGTTCTGCCATTGAAGCACGCGCGACCCCAAATGCCCCTCCTTCTAAGCAAAAGATTTACTCAAACGCCTAGCTAGGAGCAAATTCTGATATCATTTGCATAAAAATCTGAGGCTCTGTGGAACTCCCCACCCAAAATTGGGGGAATTGCACACTTAAAATTTATTACCAGCTGCATGACTTCAAAGAATCGCTACCGGTCTCCGTCAATACGGTGTGGATAATGACTCAGTGAGGTTCAGCGGCCAACAAATAAAATATAGCTGGAAGTACTGTGTAAATTCATCATAGATACGCAGGTTTTCCGGAAGCTTCTTCAATTATTTAAAGTGACTTTTGGGATAGGTTATCTGTGTTGGTTCGAACAGTTCTCATTCTGTCTTAGCACAAGTATTCTGATTGGTCAACAACTGAAGAGGGGAGCACTGGGCTTGATTCCCAAAGAACATAATCCATCCAACAAAAAATGTTTTACCCCTCACTGGACGGAAAACCTTTACGCATTAGCACATACTGAAAAGCCAACCGCCACTTCGATGGGGTGATGCCGGAGGAATGGACAGCATTACATTACATACATGGACTCTTTCTGGTTTGAAGTGGCTTGGCTTTCCCAGTACAGTATGGATCCAGCATCGCTTTTCCGAATATATTACAACCTCACTGAGCACTGGAGATAATGAAGCGAATTATGGCCAGAAGTTTTTGAATCTCTTCTTCCCTGTGGTTTTTATTTCACTTTAACAAAATACGGCTTAGTAGTGAATTATTTGCTTATGCCTATTCTGTTGCCTTCTATAGACAGACAAAGTATGCTGACCACGAGGCCAGATGCTTTGCCGAGTGTATCAATAAACTTACCAGATCTACAAACAGCGTTGTGGTGGCACACCTTGTTGAATTAAATTGATTCATTCACAACTTCCGCAGCGTCTTTACCGGCTTTTCATGAGAGACAAACAACCAGTAGTTGCGCTTGAAGCACAGCTGATACAGTAGTATGTTTTAAAGTGTTCAACCCGCATGTTTTTGCTCAAAGGCACCACATACGGACACTGCAGTTAGCTTGGCCTATTCACTCCCTCGATCAATGCCACAGTAACATGTACTCACTCCCGACACCCCTTGAATGGTTCAGATCTGAACTCTTGTTCGTCAGCTGCTTGAATGGTAATTTCCCTGTTCCAGCAACGGACCCATCATCAGCGTATGAAAACCAGTATGATTCAGAAGTGACTGTATTCATTTTGACCAGTGTCTCCAAAATCGAGTTGTTTCCGTAGCTTCCAGGTTACCCGAACAACAAACTCTCTGTAATGATGCGATTGGTAAGACCATAATTTATCTGGTTCACTTTATTGATTTACCGTGGATTCACTGGGTTTACCTCAGGGGAAGTAAATTGTCCTTCAGTGGAACGGAAGAACAGATCGATGAATAAAACTTCTATCGCACATACATGGATGGCGTGCAAAACGACTTTTATTGGTCATTTTTATCCTGGACCGGAGTCCAGGACACAATTTGGTACCCTTCAAACCGTGTTAAATTAGAAGGAGGTTAGAGCGCGAATTTACTGACCGGAAGGTCCATGGTTCGAACCCAACCTCTGCCTCTCGAATTCCCTTATCTAGGCTTGGGCAACCTGGCATTATCTGAGCTCTTGTGTCTCCTTCGTGTGGCCTGGCAGCTAGGCATCGAAAGAGTGCTACAGCTGCACGCAGTGAACAGTGAAATTTGCCAGTTCGCGTTCTAGAAAGTTATCAGACATGGCGCTTTGTACCAAGGTGGATGAGGTCACAATGAGCCTATGCACCCACTTCCTCAGCCAGCCTGCTGAGGATCGTGATCGATATTCAGGCTCATTTAACAATCAAGCAAAAGACAAACTACTTTCTGGTATTGAAATCAGAAAATGCGGGATTCCAGCACACAATAAAAAGGTACAAATTTCAGTCGGACTGTGACCTTAACAAGCACAGTTACACCTTGGAAATGATACTTATCACAGCAAAAATACCGTACAGATTGAATGTTTGTGTGTACATTACTGGTGATCCATGATCTATCGCAGTTTATACTATATATTGCATATACAATATATTGCACTTTCGAGCATACTACGGTCGTTCTTCTACCGATTCAGTGCCATTTTAGCGCTGTATTCTTACCGTGTACTTTGGTTAAATTGAATCTGTTGGGTTTTACTGCCGGTGTTCCATGGTCCATCAGTTTCAAAGTTTTCTCGATGTTTCGCTACAAAAAATTCAGTTGCTCCACATAATGCCCAAAACCTGGTCAGTAACTTGCCAACCACTATTACTTTCCTCACTAACAATGGCGGTCATTCTCCGAACTCAAGTACTCAGACATCAGTTTGGTTTTACAAGGAACGTAATGATAACAGAGAACGGCGTTTGCAAGGAACAGCCTTCAGATCGATACCGTAAAATTATATCAGCATTCACGGCCAACAACTATCAAATGTGGGTGAATGCAAGTGGTACCTTACCTTTGTGACTGCGTCAGCGAACCTATAGTACCGGGTGCTGACATCCAACTTTGGTGGGCAGACGTTACACAAGTCCATTTCGCTGCCGTTAATTGAGTCCGGCCACTGGTCAGTCACTATGAGCTGTCCAAGTGCCAATACAGTTGTTTTGACAGCCTCATAAGCAGAAACAATCCCAAGCTGCACAAAGAAGCGACAACGGTACATAATTTTTCAAATGGCCTGTCAAAGCATCTGAATTGTAAGTTGGATAGATGAGTTTCGCCTGGAAGAATCATATTGGTCAAAAATCGATCAATAGAGTGCAGCTGATGAATTACTACAAAAAAAGGTTTTAAAAAAGTCATTCATCGGATGCCTGTTAAATTTCCACTTGCCGGAGATGGATGAAAGTTGGATAACAGGTAAGACTTCAATGACTTTTCAAAGCAGATTGGCTACTTATTCAGTTTTCAGGTTTGAACGAGGACCGGTTGTGTCACTGTCGAAATCTTGGTAGCTCGAATGCGTTTACTTTTTGCTGATCAGATAACTGTTGATTTATTCACCGAAAGTGACAACTGGTTTGCAATGAGGAGACATTATCAATGTGCGGTTGGATGGGCACCTCCTGACACACAGATAAGAAGGAAGAACTTACCCAAGCCTCATTTGTTGACTAAACGTCTTCAAGGTGGTTGCTAATCTATGTGAGCAGATTAACAGCTGCGTGAGCAGCAGCTAAAGACAGGCTCCCTGGGTGAGAAGTGCTACATCACGGATGCAGCTATTTTTAGAATGTCTGGACAACAATGATTTGTTTAAAGGCTACCGCGGGATCTCACTAAAACTTTCAGTCAGCAATTGGAACCTGAAGTGTTTAGCCATAAAGCTCAGTAGGACAGTAGTGCTTAGAGGTTTCCATTGTCAACCCCTGTTCGTGTAACGGCAAAAGCATGACCGTTACCAGACAGTTGAAATGAGATACCAGAGAAAATTTCCATCGCACCAATTTTAAGAACTGGTTTCACATTTCTTGGTTCAAGGTGGGTTCAAACAAGCGCACTCACAGCGCTTGGAAAATCTGTCCATCGATGTAAAAGACAAGCATTTTAGTGGATTAAGGTGCACAACGTAGCCACATTTCGTCTGAAATTAGCTGTTATCATTGGAAACAGCAACAGCCGTACACCATAAGAGAACATCGTCACTGAAAGTTTTTTTACAATTGGTCAATACTGTCCAAAGTTCAACATTTTAAAAGGCGACGATATTTTAGGGCCAAACAATGTTTCCTACTCGTGGTCAAAATAGCAATTTTCCATCAAAGTTATCAAAATGCGGAAAGAATTAAAAACAATGGAATTCTCAAAACTTACAGGGTCTAAATACTGTTCACGTGTGAGAAAGATAGCCCTTCTTCATGAAACCGTTTGTTAGCAAATTTTTGAACAGGAAGTTAAACGTCTCATATGCACGTAGTTTTAATGAACTGGACATCGTGACGCGTCTTTTTGAACTTTTAATGGATATTAATTGAATAGCACGCAATGGTCAACGAACGGGGCAAATCAGTTCCACAAGTTCCCTAGTAGACTTTGCATTCCGTTGAATGTGGGACAGCCTCGAGAAGGCCACAGACTACTCGTAGGTCTAATCAGTAGTATCCACCGTTACACAGCCATCCCCTTTAGGGGCCGCTTGCGTGCCACCGACATCCGTTAGGTTGGTCCCAGAAGCTGGTATATTCGACAGCTCTTTCGGTGTACCATGCCGCTTCCGAAGCTGAGCACCGCTTACTCTTTTCGATCCTCGACCGTCCTGAATTGTGTGGACGTTCCTGGGACCATCAGTAACGACAAGCTGACCTTGCCACTGACTGCCCATCTTCCGAAGCCCCAGTCCACTCCTTCCTAGATTCTGGTGATCCTTACATTTGACCTCCGCGCTTATGAGAAACGGTTGTGCCTTTCTGTATGCCGTTTTCTGCCTAGCTAATGTTAAAATGCATGCATCCAATCCAAGGGTGTAATTAGTTACTGGATTTTCCTGTAGATTGAATCCTGGTATCATTTACAAGAATGCCTGAAGCATTCTGTTCTTCAAAGCAAGGAAGAAAGTGAACAAGCCCTGTGGTTAAAAATAATCCTGAGCCACCCAAAGGAGTTGAATAACATAGGCCTTGTCAATCTTTTCTTTAGAGACAAGCTATACGCGTTGTCGGATTCCGTAATTTCCAGCAAAATCTCGTAATATGTTTCAATAATCTCTTATCATTCAAAGCTACCTGAAGAGTGACCATTCAGCACCAATGGTCATTCGACTACGGGGCCAACAAATGAGGTGACTGATGAATACTCTTCAGACTAAGTTGCCCAAGTCAGCGTGTCGTTTCTCCTATTATTACCTATCTGCCTTTTCATGGAAAACATTTTAGTTGCTTGCTTTCGCTTAGAAGGTTGTACCCATCATAGATAACCTACTCCTGAAGGAAACTACGCGCAAGATTTTTGGAAATACTTCTATCCGAGGTGGCCTGTGCTCAGCCTGTTCAGTTCAAGAATAACATGAAAGAGCGATTCACGTGAGACCCCGCTGTATCTCCTGTAAAAACCGAATTCGCGTGTATATGAGTGTAATTGGTGTAAATCACTTTTGTTTTAAAAGCATTCAGATTGTTGTTAATTCGTTCATATGCGTTTCAAACAAACTAATTTTCTCAGAACAGCGCTGCTAAACGCAGATCACAGGACACCAGGTATCGGATATACCTGGGTTGGTGAACTTATTTCTAGCTTCCTTTGTCTACGCTGATAGTTTACTTCGCACAGTTTCGATTGCACGTGGTAAATGTTTCCGAAAAGCAAACTGAACACATCACCTCCGCACTTTTTAACTTCATCAGTTTGAAAATAGAAAGCACAACACCGAGATCATACAAACATGCCTGGTCCATGTCTACTTGTTTCCAGCTTTCTCCAACTGCAGTCTTAACGCGGTCCAACGCAAGCAAGTCCGCATTGCTCATGTCCAGTTTCAAACAATAAAACGTTTTGGGGTGATTTGATACCCCGCACTTCTTTTGTCCGTCTGTGTCGGTGTAACACAATGGCTCACAGACTGCCTCGTTCAGGCTTTCGTCATACAGCAACCAAGCTGTCTCCAGAACATCACTTGTCCAATCAGCGATGGCCAGCGAATTCAACACGCGACGCATAGTTGGTTGGCTGACCTTGAAAGACCAGAGCTGTGAATTAACAATGCGATGAAGCTTCTCCAGCAAGGCTAACATGTCGTTCTGGTTCATATCACTTTGCAGCTTGATAAAATAGCGGCCAACGAATTCCAGCGCTCCAAAGTCAGAGAACAATGAGTTTGGCCCTGAAAATAACAAAGAGTGAAGGTTGTGAATTTGGCCGGTCTGCTTTATATGCCAACCAGTCAGCTGTGGGCTAAGAATTTGCACGGTAAGAAAGTACAACTCACTTTCTCTTGGCTGCTTTTAAAAAAGGTCGCGCATTGCCCTTCCATGGGCTAGGCTTGTGGACGAACTCTCTGAGATTCCGTCAACCTTGTCTTTTTCTTGAACCTAAAGTATGTAGGATTCTCGAAAAGCACACACTCGAGTAGTATGTTGCGTCAGGAAACATATTTTGCCTAGTAGTACTAAGTGATGTATTAGGCTACCTTTATGGAGCCCGTTCGGTTGAACAACAGCATAAACGAGAGATTCAGCTGGAATTCAGCTGAGTATCCCGTTGAAACCAAATTAATGCACAAGTGAGTGTATATTACGAATGTACAGCTCAGTTTAATTATCTCGTGTACTGATTGATTTTACGATAAATTAAGTCCGCAACGACCCAAAATAACGAAGTTATCTTGATTGTTGGTGAACGGTTTGAAACGGAATAGCGTAGTTCAGTAAACAAACCAAAAACACCGGTGCTATCTAAGCAATCTACATTACCTTCAATAGCAAGCTGGTGGAAATTCCTGGGTTTGAAATCTTAGCAACAAACAATCATCATTTGTTCTGGTGGACTTTTGTTGCGAGCACTGTCAGTGCATTACACAGTAATTTCGCGTTTCACGAATACCATATTAGCTACTGAGGTCTGTGACTGGTGGCTTAAGGCAGTCCCATTTCATTTATGCGTTTTTTCTGAAACAGTGAAGGCCATTAACCGAATAGGAATTGCTTCGGATGTTTGAAATGCTCTTCGGATCACTGCCTGATAAAGTAGTCTGATCGGTTGCGCTGGGTCAGTCTTGTGGTTTGTATCAATCCCATGCGCGGCGATCTCACCTGTCACTTATCTGGCCTGTTCAGTTTTCCTGCAGCTTGTTTTGTGCTCAGGAAATGCCTGGACGCCAGCTCTTGCGAACATTCGTGCTGAACGTTCGCGAACAAAGGAGTAAATCATCATTGATGAATCGTTAATCAGGACTCTACGCTTGAGGCTGATATTGAGTAGTGGGAAATTTTTTGATGTGTGCCATAATGTAGACTGGACTGAACGTCCGTTTCAAGGCGGGGTTGGACGAAAGGTGAGTGCCTCGGGAAGGTTAATGCAGATAAATACACTCACTTTGAAATCAATTTGGCTTTCATGGGAGACTCAAGTGAATCTCTCTCTTTTGATGTTTTTCAGCTAAATGTGCTGCACACAGGCCGCTTCATGTTCCATTTGGCACGATATTCGAGGTATGGCAGTTTATTTTCATAAAGGAAACTACTCACAAGGTTCCTGGTAACTCTTCGACGGAACACGACCGGTTTCGTTCTTATGTTTTACCTGAGTCTCTCAGGAAAACCAGATCAATTTGTAGATGAGTGCATTTGTCGAAAACAGTCTAATTTGGGTTCAAGTAGAACGTAAGGTGGGTTTTTGAAGGGTATTTGAATACGGACAGACCTTTTCGCGAGTGCTTTCTCGCGAATTCTAATTTGGTTCTCATATTAGGGTACCTCTTTGTAAGCTCTTATGAGTATCAGTTTCGGTAGAGCATTTTACGGATAATCTGTAGTTTGACATCAAATCAACCACCGGTGCGGAATCCGCAGTCCGTCTAGGCCAAACGTCCTATTGAGCCTTTATCATACTTCATGTTCACAAGCTCTGGTAACTAGTGTACTGGCCCAAACAAGTAAGTTTTCCGCACATACCACTCCAAAGATATTGGTCACGTCTTCTTGACAATGCACATTTCAGGGACTGGTGTTTATGATCCACTTCTATCATCCCGAGTGGAACTGAGTGCAAGATGAGCAGAGACAAAACACACAGGGAGATCAACCATCGTCATATCGCATTCCTAAACGATGAAAATTTCGTTCATAGTTTGCCAACACACTTTAGCAAATTGTCTTGAAAGCACTTCCCTAATAGTTTTTCTTGACAAACGAAAGAAACTTTGTGAAGACTGCTGATTCGTAGATGATCGTATGTGTCACGAACGAAGCTTATTTTTGGGACTGTTCATCTTGACTAATGAACCACACATTTATGTGAAGCTAAAAATGAATCACTTGTCCGTTCAGATACATTTAGGCCTACAGACTAGAAGCTAGATGGCACTTTACAGATCAGCGGCGCAAAGTCATGGGGACTGAATATCTAGCACAATTTAACAGGCCGCAACACAACTTTGGCTTGATTGTAGGATTCGGATAACCCGTATGATCGAAAGCAATTTGAATCCTGTTGTTCTTGATCGATTCAGATTATTAATCGGTACACAAACGTTGACAAATTCAACCAACCATATGACGGCGCAGACAAGTACCCCCCGGATCGGTCCCGATCAGTTACATTGTTGTGTGGGTCACTATCCATCAGCCGGTATGGTTCTAAAGAAAGGAATTTAACTCATCAGTCTGATACATAGGCACTCAGCGGTATCGAAAAAACAGAGAATTATTTAAACAAGCTTCATACATAATTCAGTTTAGATGCCCGACAAACGGGATATGTTTATACCTCCGAGCAAATAAGGGGACGAGGTCGCTGAATGAAAAAATCTACTCATTGATGATAGAAAGTGGCACTTTTGTCAACAGCTACTATTTTAGGTCTATTTTCGCTGAAATGTAGTGGTTGAAAGCAATAGGTCTTCGACACTCACCCAGATATTCATCTGTGGCAAACACGGTGTCACTGAATCGAGCTGATGCAAGCTGACTTCCAAATGCTGACAAGGCGGCTACTTCGGCAGCACTGGGAAATCGAATGGAAGGTACGCCAACCAACACAGTAGCGTCACGTGGTTCCAAGTTGCTCGGGGTCAGTTCAAAACTTGGACACTCGGTCGGCGCAGCGGTCATTATGCCAGAGTCCAACTGACGGGCCATATAACGTAAAAAGCAGGGGTTCGTTTTTGAAGTTGTTAGGTCAAGTAACACGTCGGGATGCGGTGCTGTTTTGGCCTGGATATCGGAGCAAACTAATTTGTTGGGTGAAAAGATTGGAACGATATTTGTCACCACAACGCAGGCAGTAAATTCGGTATACTCCAAACTCACCCTCAGCTATACGTCAAATTAATACCTCTCAGTATTGCTTAAACAAACCTGTACGCTTTTACTAAAAAGTGAGGCATTTCAGGTATAATCAACTGTAGTAAAAGCCCTAGGATTCTTTAGCCCATTTCGGTAGTTCTGAACTTATTACCATAAGAAATCCAATGCAGTAGTAAATTTAATGCCACTGGTATCCACGTGTTGGGATCTGCGAGGCTTGCTCGAGCAATATATAGCAGCTCTTGTCCTTTAACTATACGCGCTGATTTTATCTGAACTACTTTTGCCGGAGACAGAAAAGCTTCCAGAATATGTCGATCGCATCATAACACACAGTAGCTCTCCTGGAACAGTTGAGGGGCTGAGGAAAAAATACGGGTTGGGCATCTTGACAGAACAATGTTCGGCGGCAGTACATATGCCCCAAACATTCAATTTTTTTCTGACTTTTGCACTTTTCAGGTAAATGATGCTCTTGCTTGTAAGCCTTGAAAAACTTGCAGTGTCTGAATGAGTATAACGTAATGATATTTATTGTCATTTAAAACAGTGACTGGGCCAACTGCATACAGCAGAGCGGGGAAGGGACTTTTTCTTCTCCATCCGTCATCCTATTGATAATTCTTTTCTTGTAGCCCCACAGGTTTCGACTGAAGACCCCTTTCTTTCATCTTGAAGTCGTCCTGGTGGCAACATCCGCGCATCAGTCTGGGTCGAACGCCTTAGACACGTTGAACGTAGCCTTCAATCCTCAACGCCCAGTATATCTGGCTACTTTTAACGTTCGCACTCTGAGGCAAGCAGAAGAACCGAATGCTCTTGCTGACATATTGTGCACATCTTGTATTAACATTTGCTACGCTGAAGGAACAAGATTTCGGGATTTAAGACCATTCTCTGAGCGAATGGCCCATCACTCTCCACGCACTGTCAAACCTGCGACGGTCGCGCTTCCGGAGAATGGCCCATCACTCTCCACGCACTGTCAACCATGCGACGGTCGCGCTCCAGAGATCGTTGAAGCTGGCAAGGTACGACTTAACATTCTTATGAGTCCTAGTGAGGAAGGGCCCTTGCTTGGCTGGATACACGTTGACAATCACCTCTTTGTGGTTCTTAAAAGATTCTCAAAAGCTAGAAGTCGATCGTTGTCTGTTTAAAGTTTTTGGTTTTATTTTCATCGACTGTAGCTCTTACGTAGCAAAGTGAGCCTTTTCACGGTGGGCTCGCTGTGGGCCGGCTTTGCGCAATTGCGTAGTCAACTAAGGTTGAATACTGGACGTATAGAGAATGCCGAAAGACTGCCTTATTTTTGTATATGGACCACGAACTGTTTCCATGCGGTGCTAACTTCCAAAGTAACCAAAATTCACGTGGTTAAATGGTGCAATCCACAGTGAGCCAACTGCATTCGCAAATTGAATACGCCACCGCAAGTTGCGGGTGCCGGACGCTTGTCACTCCCTTTGGAACACATGTGGATTCTGATCATGCAATTGTCTGGAGTTGTCTTGCTCTTCACTCCTCAGATCCTTGTAAAGGACGGGCAACTCGCTTTGCAAACCAAAGGCTGGCATTTCCCGAAGGTAAACACATTTATCAGAGCCGTTTTCTGAACCCTCTTCAAAAGACTGAGTCTACGGATATCAATTCATATTGGAATGAGATCACGATAATTCCGTGATGTTATCCTAATTCACAACGTCGCCATTTTTACTCAACCAATCAAGTACGCAGTGGTACTACTTTCTTCCTGTACAATCTTTACTTTGTTAAGCCACCAGATGTCAGGCAAAAATTTGTTTGTCTGCCAATCGTGAGGCCCGATGGACACGGAATCCTGAGGAAATGGAAGAGGCGAAGAATGTCGGGAGTGCCCAAAGATTATTCGGGTTCGCTGTTCGAAATGCCCTCCCAGAAGTCATACGTGAGGAGCTTTAAAAAGAAGAATGTCTCGACCGGTCGATCTTGGCTACCTGTTGTCAATTACTAGGGTTGTTGAACTACGGTAAGACCCTGGACGGTCACTCTGGAAACCCCTATGGTGGTCAGCTTATGACTAGATAGGTTTTTTTTAAGCGCCATCGAGCTCCTGTTCTGGATGACCTTGCGTTGTTTAAGAATGAGGATGCATTCCTAAGTTAGCGTTTATCTTATCTGTTTGCCTACACTTGGAAAAAATCAACTGTCCCAAACAACTCGGGTTAATTGACTAGATTGTTGGTGGGTTGCGACATAAACTTTGGGATCAGCTTGACTCCAGTAGTAACGAGGCACTTGGCCTAACCAACAGTTTATCGCTTTAATTTGACCTGTGAATGACTAACTCGAGAGAAGCAAGTGGAAAATCCTGGGGTTTCACTGACAATATTTTCATACTCTCAGGTACTAGAACGGAGCCATACGAATAGAGGGCCTACAGCTTTAGTATTCCTAGACTTTTAAGGTGCAAATGGCTCAGCAGACCAATCTGTTCTCCTTGGCACGCTTGCGTAGCAAGAAATGTCCCCAAATTTTGTTTATATAATGTGTTCTTGGTATTCTTGAATTTGCGGACATATGAAAACATGCTGTCCCAAACTTCTGTTCAAAAACTGGTGTTCAGCAAGTATGCTCACAACCTTCATTCCTAGCTAATTTCCTGATCGACGCTGGAAAGTCTGCAAAACCCGGTGTCCAAATGACTGCTGACGACAACCTTGTTGAGTTGGAGTATGCTGGACGAAGTGGAAAAGAAGGGACAGGTGTTTTGGGATCGAATGACAAAAGTCACTCTGTCGATTGGCATGCGTTTTGCACAAAGTGCAGTCACTGAATAGGCTAGTCGCACTAAAATCAGGCAGTCGAGGTTGTGCAGCCCTCCGTTTGTCTTGAAAGTCCTGATTATAGTGTGGCAGGAGAGGTCCTTGTACGAAGGTGGAAGACTGGTTACGTTTGCTGATTTGAAACACATGGTGCTGAAGTGGCCTACCCTGGAATACCGTGGGACATGTGCATTAGACCACAGTCGCATGACTATGAGACGTGATTTCTGCAAGCAAACTAAGCTATCTGGAGGTTTATGATAGTTGTTTTCTCTGGGCAACAGCTCGTGTTAGCTGATGCCAGTGAATCCTTAACGAGACATTTGGAGAGCCAGTGTTCTGCTGTGCGGTACGGGCTGAAATCCAAAAATGTATCCAGGACCAAAAGCTACGATGGTTTGGTCTTGTGTTGAGCACCCCGAATCGTTATTTGCCGAGGAGACGGATGTTTTTGTGCCCTATTCAATAGGCCCAAGAAGAGCAATAATCAGCCTTCGACCTAGTAAGGTGGTACAAAGGAGTTTATTAACATTCTGGGTGCTTTCGTTGCGAATTGCCTTCCAGTACACTAACGGCGTGATCCTCACAGCGCCTGGTTGTAGACGCTGAAAGGTATGGCTGCTAATCGATATCAGAGGTGTCCTTGTTGTCAGTCTCCCTCCAGCTTGCCTGAAGGAATGTCTGAGAATTTGGGCAATTCGGAATGACTGTGGTTAGCTAACGCTGAATCCTTCCGTTTCCACGTTTATTCTCTTCACAATATGGCTTCCAAATATATCTAAGATGTATGGCATCAAAGCATCACTGTTGAACACTGACATCGTGCGGCCGATGATGATGATATGATATGATATTTGATGTTATTTTACACGGAGCATTTGGGAACGTTTTCTGGACTTCTTATATTTTCCCGTTCAACTGACTTTATCGGTCGTATGGAGCCAACATTTCTTTTAAAAGTGCGAGAGTTTGGCAAGTCTTGTCATGTTTTCAAGTAGTCAGACTAGATATTTGTACTATGAGCTAGGTCGGGGTCTCGTCCGAGGTCACATTCTTTGACGCAAAGTCTAAATCTTAAAACAGACAGAGTGCCAAGCGGTGTCCAAATGACTGCTGACGACAACCTTGTTGAGTTGGAGTATGCTGGACGAAGTGGAAAAGAAGGAACAGGTGTTTTGGGATCGAATGACAAAAGTCACTCTGTCGATTGGCATGCGTTTTGCACAAAGTGCAGTCACTGAATAGGCTAGTCGCACTAAAATCACGCAGTCGAGGTTGTGCAGCACTCCGTTTGTCTTGAAATTCCTGATTGTAATGTGGCAGGAGAGGTCCTTGTACGAAGGTGGAAGACTGGTTACGTTTGCTGATTTGAAACACATGGTGCTGAAGTGGCCTACCCTGGAATACCGTGGGACATGTGCATTAGACCACAGTCGCATGACTATGAGACGTGATTTCTGCAAGCAAACTAAGCTATCTGGAGGTTTATGATAGTTGTTTTCTCTGGGCAACAGCTCGTGTTAGCTGATGCCAGTGAATCCTTAACGAGACATTTGGAGAGCCAGTGTTCTGCTGTGCGGTACGGGCTGAAATCCAAAAATGTATCCAGGACCAAAAGCTACGATGGTTTGGTCTTGTGTTGAGCACCCCGAATCGTTATTTGCCGAGGAGACGGATGTTTTTGTGCCCTATTCAATAGGCCCAAGAAGAGCAATAATCAGCCTTCGACCTAGTAAGGTGGTACAAAGGAGTTTATTAACATTCTGGGTGCTTTCGTTGCGAATTGCCTTCCAGTACACTAACGGCGTGATCCTCACAGCGCCTGGTTGTAGACGCTGAAAGGTATGGCTGCTAATCGATATCAGAGGTGTCCTTGTTGTCAGTCTCCCTCCAGCTTGCCTGAAGGAATGTCTGAGAATTTGGGCAATTCGGAATGACTGTGGTTAGCTAACGCTGAATCCTTCCGTTTCCACGTTTATTCTCTTCACAATATGGCTTCCAAATATATCTAAGATGTATGGCATCAAAGCATCACTGTTGAACACTGACATCGTGCGGCCGATGATGATGATATGATATGATATTTGATGTTATTTTACACGGAGCATTTGGGAACGTTTTCTGGACTTCTTATATTTTCCCGTTCAACTGACTTTATCGGTCGTATGGAGCCAACATTTCTTTTAAAAGTGCGAGAGTTTGGCAAGTCTTGTCATGTTTTCAAGTAGTCAGACTAGATATTTGTACTATGAGCTAGGTCGGGGTCTCGTCCGAGGTCACATTCTTTGACGCAAAGTCTAAATCTTAAAACAGACAGAGTGCCAAGCTTTCTGCAGGTTTTCGGACAGGTAGAATCTATATCACAAAAGCGGTTGACTAAAAGGAACTGCGTTTTGAAGTTGTGTCATATGAAGAACGGATAGTTTCCTAACGGCTAGGCTGGACGTGCACATTTTGCATGCCCCAGAAAGGCACAAAGTAAAGTAAGAACTGACAACCGCATGAACAGAATCTCCAGTGGCGTTTCATCCTCAGTGACAAGAATCAGCAGATCCACACCACATGTAGCAGATAGCACTTTGATGTGTTTACGTTTGAGGCTAGCATGCATATGGGAACACCAAATGGTGTTTTAGACATAACTGCTACACAGAGTCTCTGGCTAATGCACAACGACACCAAGTATTAATGCTTGTATGCATATCTCCTTTTCAGCTCAAGATGATCGCCTATTTGGATTCCTGCATCGCTGAGTCTATTGTTGTACGTATTTGTATCCATAGGAAATAAATCGGCCGTTCATTGTGTACTAAAACGTCAACAGCATCATCTTTGTGTGAGTTTCAGCGCCATATTCTGTTGGAAAGGTAGATGATCGGTGATCGCCCATTTTCTTTCGATCTTTGTTTACATCCGATGCCAACATACTCTCCTAAGATAATATATTGTTCAGGTTTCTGTCAAGCAGAGATCCCTTTGTTCAGTTGGTTAAAATCAATACCCAGTCAGAATCAGTTAACTATCGTGTCCTTAGTTGTGCTATTCATGGTTGTACGTAGACTGGACTACTATCAGGGCACACATATCTGGACAAGATGAAAATTTTGGTTCTATAACAAAACTTCCTGACCAAAAGCCAGTGGTGTCTGGTGAGAAATACCAGTGCAGTACACCCCCCTAAAGAACAAGTTGCCCGATAGGCTCCAGCTCCCAGACCGAACGAGCATCAATCCACAGACCATGGCCAGACCTGGCGTAAGAGATTCCACGAGCGTCGCCAAGTTTTCCATGCATATCTCCTTTTCAGCTCAAGATGATCGCCTATTTGGATTCCTGCATCGCTGAGTCTATTGTTGTACGTATTTGTATCCATAGAAAATAAATCGAACGTTCATCGTGTACTAAAACGTCAAGAGCATCATCTTTGTGTGAGTTTAAGCGCCATATTCTGTTGGAAAGTTGGATGATCGGTGATCACTGGCCCATTTTCGATCTTTGTTTACATCCGATGCCAACATACTCTCCTAAGATAATATATTGTTCAGGTTTCTGTCAAGCAGAGATCCCTTTGTTCAGTTGGTTAAAATCAATACCCATTCAGAATCAGTTAAGTATCGTGTCCTTAGTTGTGCTATTCATGGTTGTACGTAGACTGGACTACTATCAGGGCACACATATCTGGACAAGATGAAAATTTTGGTTCTATAACAAAACTTCCTGACCAAAAGCCAGTGGTGTCTGGTGAGAAATACCAGTGCAGTACACCCCCCTAAAGAACAAGTTGCCCGATAGGCTCCAGCTCCCAGACCGAACGAGCATCAATCCACAGACCATGGCCAGACCTGGCGTAAGAGATTCCACGAGCGTCGCCAAGTTTTCCTTACTCAAACAACGGGGCGAATAGCTTCTTCTGCTAGATCTATCTTCTGAATTCTGGTATTGTGGATGGCGCGAAAGATTTTTCAGGGGGGGGGGACACGTTGCCCCAAACTATAAAGGCAAAAGACTGAGTTCATTGCATCTCTAACCACTGGTGTACGCTTTGAAATGAGCTTCATCGGGTTGCAGCAATACAAAAAAATAATCAGAACGCAGTAGTGTGTGTTATGAAGCCACTTTTCATCCCATCAAGGAAACCCCATCTTGCGGTTAGCTTCGTTAAAAACTATTTACCCGAAGAAATTCCCAATAAGCGCTGTTATCATTTTCAGCAATCCAAACAGTTTGGAGTGTATTTCCAATCTTTTATTAGACCGTATAATGTCCAGATCTTAAGTTCTGCACTTGAAGCCCTCAACTTCCCCTCATATCATCGAGAACACTGGGAGGGACATATTGGTTTGACTGAAGCTGGTTTCAGTCCATGCTAAAAAAGCTGTGATGGGAAACTTATGGGATTACCAATTTTTTTCACCATGGTTTTTAGTGAAGTTGGATGATTTTTTGTCACATACGGCATGTCAACCGGAAAGTAACCTCAGATCTGGCAGATGTACTACTCAGATAGGAAGACGTAAATTCCAAAAAAAGTAATAAGTGCGACTAAAGTCATGGGATGTCTTGATGATATTTTCCAAGCATTCATTATCAGCCTGTATAAATCAATTGGAATTACTTATGATGAGTGTGTAGACAACATTTTGAATGACAACTATTGCCAATTGTGGGTCAACCTCAACCCGGAGCCGTACGTTTTTACATTTAGCTACAGATACGACATTTCTGCAGCATGAGTGGTAACAATAAGCTTGAAATCAAGATTGTAATATAGTCGGCTGGATAGTCCCACACGGTGGGACAGGGTCCAGCAATCGATGATATCATAAACGTAAAATACTATGCTGTCTACCTAAATATCCCTATTCAAGTATCCCTGCTATTCGGTCATGGAAACCAGGGAAGCTTTTGAGATAATAGTCCAGACCTGCATTCTTTAACTGACTAGAACATATCCTAGGTTGTAGCCCAAAAGTGTCAAAAACGGGCAGCATGCTTAACTTAGGTGGCTATCTAACCTTTAGTTTTCATGAATATTCTCGTCTGAAGTAAATTTTTATGAACAATTCGCAATAGCTTATCCTACTTTAGGATCCACGTCTCACTGTAATCGACCTGCTGTTGTCATGGCGCCTTCATTAATGTTTCCGAAAACTAGTTCGCTATTCCCATTTTTATTGGAAAAGAAGTATGGAGATGCCGGGGTTCGAACCCGGGGCCTTTCACATGCAAAGCGAACGCTCTACCACTGAGCTACATCCCCACGCCGCCAGCGCACATTTCCATATTTCTCAATCTGAACTTGAGGTCGTTGAGTGAAGGTGCGTTCTAAACACAGACACCACTAATCACACCGTCACTAGATGTGGTGTCACATGTGCGTTTATTTGCGTAGGTTTTGCCGATTGTCAGACGTCTAGTTGGCACTGTTTACTACATTTCTCAAGGTCAATCGATCAAGTGCCCTCAGCACGCTACTGATTCCTGTGATGGGAGCATAAGCCAAGCCGATTTTTGCGAGTAAAATGTGTGAAAATAAAATAACTAGGCCAAGATATCTGGATATAAAAACCTTTCATACGGCAAACTTGTAAGTTTTGCACTCCGAAGATGGCAGAAAGTTACATTCACTTGTCTCACTTCATCCGTTATGAGGTTTGGGGCTGAAGTCTCACGCTCCTCATTTTGCAGCTATTCAGGACTCAGATTATCAAAATCTATGCTATAGTGTCCAAGAGCAAATTTCACGAAACACCACCGAGATTTGTCCACATGAATAGCAAGGTTGATTTCTATCCCAAATAAGTCAGAAAATGATGCACGCAAAGCCTTGGCTACATCCGAAACCTATTGATACTCATGACCGGTTGAAAGCGCTACACGGAATTTAGTACCTAGTTATGATATAATCATCGGCACCAAGCTGTTGTAAGACCACATTTACTCGCAGGAAAGAATACGATTAGTTCTGGATGACAAAACCCATAAGATAGCAGTAGTTTGAATAAATTACAAATGCCCGCACATGTCATCTTATCCAAGACTTACTTTGCTTTGTCACTTCGTCGATTTCTGTAGCATTGTCAGGATCAAGACTGTAAGCGCTTGCGGTGATGCTTTGGTCTGCGTAAACGGACGGATTCAGATTGATTTCCTGGATGGCCAAGTCCACCGCTTTTTGAAATTCAGGCAGTGACGGTGGCAGGACAACGGCTTCCGTGATCAAAAAGGAAGGTACAAGCAAAACAATAAGTGTATGCTTATCAAGTTAGACGTCGTTTAAAACCCTGCTACTAAAACTTGTGCGCTTGTTCTCACGGTTTTTGCGCTCCGGACCACGAACTCCAATAACGGTCAGGATTATGGTGAATCAGGTTAACATTTTTGATCAGACTCAAATCTCCCTATACTACTGAAATGGAAGAAACACAACCTTCCTCTCAGTTCAGCAGTGACTCGCTAAGCCAGACCTAGTTTTGCATTCGCATTGCCACATCTTGCTTCCTGCTGTTGTGTACAAAAAGCATGTTGTCAATTCAAACTCTTATGAAGCCTTTGCCAGAGAGCATCTGATGCTGATCGTTTGGTCTGATTTCATACTTTCCGGTATAAAGTATTTCCACGCGCTATTTCCATGCGCTATCTCGTCAAAGTCTGGTTGTGTGAACACTCTTACAATCGAAGCTAACAAACCGGCTGATTCATAGGACCAGATTAAACCGATACAAATGTTAACAAATGGTTTAATGGTTTTCTAAGGAACCAATGACCTCGTAAATTTTTGGCTGGATCAAGAACAACATTCTTTGCTAGTAATCAAATTAATTGATAGCCTTTTTTGCCCAGTCGGCCAAAAACTTAATCAAGCGTATTTGCGGTCATGCTTCAGTGTTATTTGACTGGAATTTTATCCTTCACGTGATGTCTCTTGAAAGAAAATTCTGCATTTATTCATTAGTTACTTATTTGCTCAACTACGTGCGAAGACGCTAGTAGAATACAATACAAAACGGAGAAACTCAGATGGTGGCTTGGATCCGTACCGGAGTCCTACAAATCACGAGATTGGTGTTTCGCTCGGGGTATGTGTCTTTTTCGCAGGCTGGTATCCTCTGTCTGACCAAAAGCTTGTCAGTTTACTTCTTACTGTGTCATCGAACTTGGGGTTTCCGGCAGAGGGACATATAGCCTCTCAACAGAGAAAATACAATTTGTTCTACCTGAATGGTAGTCATCACGGAATAAAAGTCTTACTTGTAAGTAAATGGCAACAGCTTCAGCAATAAAGATTAATAGTGCTTGGAAGAGAAGTCCTGCAAGTTCACAGACATTAGGCAGTACTGTGAGATTTCTTTGACAGTATAGCTGTTGGAAGAGCAATTAGGTTTAATGATTGAATGAAAATGTGTGTGACTATTCATCCCACTATACTGCAGTACTATACCGCGTACACTTCCCGGTGTCAAAACAAATTGCCAGCAATCTTGAACAAGATGTTATGAATGGAGAACTTATGATATTTGAGCCCTCTTTCAACGGGCCCTGCACCTAAGTATATATATACTGTATACATAAACTATATTCCTTCCAATGAATTTCATTTGCGTAGAGCCAGAACTTTCCATAAAACACACACATGCCTGCATGTGTGTCTTAGTGGAAAGTAACTGTCTATGTGAGTCCACGTAAGTGCCACAAACGGGTAGACCTGATACCATTTGCATCGAGTTGCTAAAGCATGTAGAAGATGCATCTGTTTACACCTATTGGTGCACTCAGTTAATCCATGTCTTATTCCGGTTACGAAAACTGGTTCTGGCTAGCTTATGGGCTGTTTGTTTACCAAAAGTCAATTTCAGTGAACTGATTGTCATCGAAAGGGCCCAATCAAAACGCCAACATCGCCCGCATTCTACATACTTGAAACAGATTGGCGTGGAATTTTGGTGTAACCTGAGGTCGACTACAGAACTATATCATGAACGTAACTTAGGTATGATTTCTTTTGTTTGTGATGTAAACGATAAAATATCGGGACCAGAATTTTGTAAAAGCCGCTTCACCTGTAGACCACATTTTGCCCCCAAGATTCCGTCATGGATATAAGTAGTCCTTGAATCGCTGGTGGGCATAACGACTCTTTATTCGACTCTAAGCTGTGACGCAGTGACGTGAGGAGAAGCAGCGATTGCAAATACTTGGAAACGTAAAAATGACCCATCATTGCCACTGAAGTGCAGTCGAAGTTGGGGATAACAAGTCCTATTGTGGCTAAATAAGTAGTATAGAGTAATATCATTTACGATTACATTACTGCCACCACTGTGTCACCCAAGCTAGCGGAAAAAATACACAGATAAACATTTGAAACTGCAACAATCGCATGCTGGCACACTTTCTAACTAAATGTTCAACGCAATAATGTTTAACTCGGTGAATTTGGACGTTTTCTTTATCCGGGGGGATGTCAGTCGATGTGATTACAAAGCCTGAGGTGGTATTGGACTATTCTGACCACTTCTGAGTGTCAAAAGTTACTTGTCTAAAAATTTTGTTGATATGGATCTCTAGATATCTTGAAGGATATGTTTTTGGGACGAGTCTGTGAATTTTTAGCTCATATGGAAGTAAAATTTATGGTACTTGTCAAAAGACTAATCTTATTTTGTACCATCTGGTCAAATATTCTGTACTCTGTGGAACTGTTCGATGGGGAACCGGAAGGGCTATAGTTGCAAATCGAGTTATTCTATTAGAAAGTTTAATATTCTGATTAACCAGGGAATCAAAGCGGGCTGGTATGCGCTCGGTGGGCTTGTTGCGTGCACCATGTATGCTTGTGTTCTTTGGCTACCAGACGCCTTCCTCCAGACTCATAGTTTCGGTGGGCTTGTTGCGTGCACCATGTATGTTTGTGCTCTTTGGCTAGCGCACACCGTCCTCCAGACTCAGTAGAATTTTTAACGCCGGGTTCCACACAAATGGCCATGATTTGAACAATTTTGCAGTGCGAACGCTCTGACCCTAGCACGAGATCCACTAGGCTGCAGACTTGAACTTGGGAGTCCCAGCTAAAACACAAGCTGCTGTGGCCTATTTCTAATCCGGTCACCAAAGTGATGGAATCGTTCGAGAATGCGTTTCGTTTTTATTGACTCCACTTGTCCACTAGTTTGGACAACGCACGCAAAGTGACCTTTAGCGTGGTTGATCTTTAGGAAGGAATGCCTTAGACCTGTATGGAGCAGGTCTTCGATGCGAGCTGTCTCCAGCTGAAGCACGTTGGCGATGCAGGTTGTGTGAACTTTTCAGTAAAACATCACTTGTTGAATAGTTTATGGTTTATAATGTCAGGAAAGGAACGTTATATCTTAACGGAGGCAATTTATACTATGACAACACAACGAGTGCCCAACAGCTACAGGATAAAGTCTGCTTAATAGGTATGCTACTCCTCATTTTCACCCGCTGTTAACGATAACCCAGTACACACTTGTTTCTCTCGGAGGTCCAGTAAGCAATTCACTATTCGATTCACGTTTTAGCAGAACTAAGGTTCAGACGACGATCTCACCGCGTTGATTTGTATACTGGGGATCCGATCGTTGTTTTGTTGCGAAGTTTTAACAAGGATGGTGATTCGTTTTGTAAGCTCACGTTGTACAATAAACTGAATGGTGTTTAGAAAAGGGTCTTTTACAAAGTTGTCACACTATATTGAACCTGTGGGTCATAAAGAATTCAGTGCACCAACAAAACCTGAAAATTTCTGATGGAATAGTACAATGCCTGGGTTGATGTGAGGGCAACCGAGAAATTCAATAAAGTCTCATTAGGTTGTCGTTAAAATACATATGCTGAATTTTACGGTCAATTCCTGACCTGAACAGAAGGAGGTGTGTGGCTACACAAAGTAGGTGTTCTTACGGTAATTCTCTAATATGGTTTAGGCAACCAGTGTCAAGTGTATTTGGGTACTGAAAAACAATATCAGAGATGACAAAATTTATGCCTTCCTGAGGTAACTGATTAAGCGGGGACAAACAAGTCGATCATATGAACCCACAGATTTTCGGGGTGGTTTGAGTGTGACCGCAAGATCGTTGAACAGTTTCGGATATGGGTTACCTTGTCAACAAGGCGATTTCAACTGAATTCTGGGAGATAAACCTGCCGCCTACTGAACTCATTCACAACAATCCTGCACACAATTCACAGGGGATAGCTGCCACCACTAAAAAATCACGTGATATTATACAGACCAGCATCGTCTCTAGGTTTTACTAACCAATTAATCCTTAAAACTCAAAACTCACAAGTGTTTCTACTCCCATCGCTTTGCCATAGACCAACGTCTCACGTCATTCGAACCAGAAATTAGTAATTAACTGTCAGGTCTGTCATCAAAGGTACACCAAGAATCTAGTGTGTGCTTCGGGTTGTGTTGATCAACACAAAGAACGAAAGAGAGCTTCACAAGTAACTTCATCAAACTCATTTGTTAAAGTGGCCCAAATGCTGCCTAACGTCGCTGTCTAAGCAGCAAGGTATGAAGAGAAACACCTAGAGCATATAATATTGGAAAATACTCAATGCAATTTGAAATAATAGATTGTGTTGTGTGTATGTTTGGATGAATCAAATATTGACTGAAAAAATACACTGTAATTTAACACATTCTCTGTATACACATGCAATACAATGTGACATATGGTAGACCGAGCACATAATATAATATGATATAGTATAATTTTATATAATATAAAGTAATATATAATACAATATAATATAATTATAATATAATATAATATAATATAATGTTGGACAATAAGCAACAAAAATTATATAGTACACAATCAACAACAGCTGCCGAGTCACTATTTTTTAACCCAACTTATCTTTCGCATCTGTACCCATGTCACTACTTTACCCACTTCATTTGAGCAATGATCTATGTCTTTGGACCATCCACCCATTACTGAGCTGCAATCGAGCCACTCTGTTTCAAAACTTCGTTGGAGTATTCAAACAGGGAATCTTCCTTCGG
>NW_008752008.1:134652-136443 GCF_000715545.1 Opisthorchis viverrini | reverse complement strand
GATAAATTGATACAGTTTCTCAATGAAATGTGTGTAGACAACTATATTATTTTATCGTTATACATTTTTATGTTAGTGTATTACATGAATACTATATATCAAACATAGGTTGTATATTAGTAATTTGTGCAGTATATATTTTTATTCATACATAAGTATATGAATTAATGCAATTTGGTGTACCATGTTATAGAAGAATAATACTCTACGCAAAATGTCAGCTGCAGCAATCCTCTCCGACCTAGTGAGAAATGTTTTACAGACATATTTTTAACGTGATCTGCTTGATGGCAGCTGTAGTCTCAAACTTTAAAGTCAGGTTCTTGTTTTTATGCACACAATGAGTACGTGTCCTGCAACAATAAAATACCCTGTTACATAACCCTCTAGTTTGGACAGAAAGAGACAGATCGCCATCAAACCGGCAGGCTTTTTGCCTTCGTTAGAATTGGCTTTCTGTCTCACCAACTGAAGAGTACGTTTGCACTCACTCATTATTCCTGGAATGTTTCACGTTTACTGTGATCACCTATATTTCACTTTACTGAAATTTAAGCAGTTTTGAAGATACATAGAAGGTTTTCTCGGGGACGTAGAACAGCGTTGAATAAGAGAAATAAAATAACAAATAGTTCCGTGCCAATGATTTTCTCTATGTCCTACAGCATGAAATTACCATTCGCATTCACTTACTCAGGTGTATCCCTTCATATGTCAGTGCATTCAAGATGTATAATAGGATAACGCTTGCTAGTGATGGCAGTGGTTTGCCCATTGAGTAGTTGGAGCGTATCCTGTCCCAAAGTTATGGTAGTTGATGAAAGCGTTAACCAATACTCAGCTGCATGTTAAGAATCCTGGCGTCCAAACACAACTGATGATGGACACTTCCACTCAAACACCGTCCGACGTAACTCAGTTGTTAGGGTGGTGTTGGCTGGAAAAAAACAGACTGTTTTGATTGGCTCACGATAATTGTGTTAATAGGTATGTTTGTTTTTCCAAAGCGAGTTGAGGAATGATTGTGCGCAAATGTTGTGACTGCATGGCTATTGGCTCGATTTTATTTGCAACCAAACCGGTATACTGGCTTAAATTTGTTGCCCACTGCGAAGCGTGTGAGATGAGCAAAGTGATCTGAGAAACAATAGGCCAGTTTTCGAGAAATACACTCATTCGCAAATCAATTTGGTTTTCACGAGAAACTCAGCTGAATCTCTCGTTTATGATGTTCTCGAAAACAGTGCAATTTGGGTTCAAGTAGAACATAACTTTGACGGAAACTCGGAAACTCCGCCTACCTGATGAGCCCCAAGAAGGGCGAAACTGGTCCTGGGCTCTCGACGGATTTTCAGTAGCCTTATGAGTAGTACATTACAAAGATCAATGGAATGCTCACTGTGAGCCAGACAGACCGACTGATACGATAAATTCCAGGTCATTCAGTCCTCTACCATACTGCTGCTATTGCCCATTCGTCCAACTGCACGATACGGACGTGGGCGTAACCAACTTTGGATGACCGGTTGGCAGTAATTGGGATCACCCGCTATTCTGATAATGCTTTCCTGAATGCCTTCCCTGAAGCCGCTTTGATGTTCATGTCAAGCTTATTAGTGTAGGATTTACACTGTTAAGAGGGAGTCAAAGCATAGCACTACATGAATTCTCCCGACATTCACATATGTGCGGACATAATCGTTGGGGAACTAGTCGATTAGGAACAGTTTGACACTGGTGTTAATACATCGAGAGAGTCATCCACACACACTACTGATGAAAGGAAGAAGG
>NW_008752008.1:120847-134227 GCF_000715545.1 Opisthorchis viverrini | reverse complement strand
AAATGGATCGGGGAATTGTCATGAGATTGAGTTAGATACAATAAAGGGGTTCCACATCCATCTTGGCGATAGCATTGATCACTTTGATTCTCTCTCCACCTTCGAAATGTAGGTTGTTTACAGGTTGTGTTCTCATCTATTTACTCATGAACAATCTATTTCTGTCCTAAACTGAAAAAAGGCTATTGAAAAATATCCTTAGTTCTATTCAATAATTCCATCAGGGGCCACACTCGACAACCAGTCACGATGGTGCGCGAAGTCCCTGTGCATTCGGGCAATGGCCGAATTGCCAAACGTATAGATCCCCAATGATGGATTAATTTCTCTCCCAGTACTTCTTACTTTTAGCGCGGATACATGCCGTTTCACGTTATCGCAGTCTCGTCAATGCCGAATGTGTTTCAGCGCACTAAAATTCTTCCCCATCTGGTTGCGAGTAAATTCTCATGTAATCACATGACGTCCAAACATTCTGAACAGGGTGAAGTTTCCAGATACTGATCGGTCTTTTGAATAGCTTGTCAAAGAAAGTAAATAGCCTCTTCACTGATGACCCACTACATTCTTGTCAAATCGGAAAAAGTCGGAACTTGGATGACCTCACTGTAGATCCGATAGATGTTTCAGTTCACCATCTTAACCCGGATTTATGTGTGCTTTTGCTGTGTCGTTTTACAGTACTGTGCGAAATTTTTATTGACACTTTATATGTATTTCGACCGAATTATGTGACCGGACACATACCAGCCGAGCTTCACATGTTCCTTCAGATTAAATGTATGCATCGCCAGAGCACAAATTAGCTTGAGCGGCCAACAAATGTATACTCGTGGACGATTCATTTATCTTATTCGGAAATCAACCAGTTTAGTCCTGTAAATTGAACGAATGATCTGGGAACTAAGCGATTTGTATCAAACGCAAAATGCCAATGCTGCGGGCAATTGGTGCGTTGAATGAGTATGCACGGACGACAACTCGTCTGTTGGTAACCAAAAGCATCCGAATCGCGTGAAAAAATGGACGAAATAACAGCAACTCAGTAATTCCTGCCGTACTAATAGGAATTCGATAGAACAAAAGGAACACTACAAACATCTACAAAGAATGTTGACGTTCTGATTGGTAGGGCTGGCAATTTAGTTGTAAACAATTTTTCACAAGCAGACTGGCGTTTTTTCCTTCTTATTCAGTGCTTTGTTTTCAGGGTCCTGAGCAATCTGTGTTCATGTTACACACGCTCCGCAGGCCCAAGGGATCTTTGGTTTTGATTGGGCATTCGGATATTCCATTGTCTTGGTTGCATTCTTGGGAGTTTCTTTTAGTGTTCGACAATTGTCCTTGCCCTTTGACTCGCACCCGATCACTCTTAACCTACCAGTCTTCCAGTCGCCATGAATGCGGCCAGGGCGCGTTTACGGTTCTCATTGAGTTGTTCAATCAATCTATCGACCCTACGCTCACAGTGGTACAAGGGTTAGATAAATTACCACATATTTCACTGAGATTTTTGGTGTGCTTTGTTTCCGGGAGCTCGCTTGGTTGGCTTATATACTCAAGGTTTGTGGATGTAATTTGTCTCCCTGATTTTTTGTGTATACGAATCAGGGAAAGTAAATGCATATTTTGATGATTGCATATTCTTTTTTGAATCCATGTAGACTGTTTTTGTCTGGTCTGTCCGACGTAGTGTTTACCACAGGCCATAAAGTCGATGCGGTACACCACATTATTTATTACGCTCCTATTGGTCGCCTACCTCTGCATTGAAGTTTGTTTCCTCAAAGTGGACGGCCCTTTAATCGGTTTCTGGAATTCCTTTAACTGCATTCGTCCTGTCCTGTGTTCAGATTTTCACATGATTCACGGTAGGACGACCGGTTTACTCCTTACTTGAGCTGCAGCTTTTGTTCCTGTCGGGGATGCTTCTCTACTTCAACCCTTTTCTGACAAAAATTTGTCGGTAGCCAGTGGTTTGCAACATTCGAAGTAGGTTGTGCTCTTCCTTTGTTCACAGTTCCAATGCAAAGCAGTGTGACCACGCTCTGGCGATCAGAGTCTAACCTCCACCATTCCTGTGGTCCATTGGGTTGTTTCCATGGCAGTGTGGTATTTGGTCTGTGTGTATTCTTCAGACAAACGTAAGTTCGAAAAGTCCCCTTTGTAGTTTTTGCTAATCCTTACGGATAAACAAGTTCATACCAATTTTTGTCAAGGCATGTTTGTTCACAAATTTGGAGGCTTGCGGCACACGCAGCGCTTGCTGGTTTTTCCTTTCTATCCCCCCCATAAGGTGGTTGTCAATTGCACATATGTGTAGTCGTGCTCTGCATGTTTTTTCGTAAAATTTGGTTCACGCTTTTGTCATATCACTAGCAGAGACATCATTGGAACAGGTTAACTACTAACAGGTGTCCTGACAAGAATATAAAAGTTCCCAGCTTTCAAACACAATAGCAAAAATTGTACCCAAACGACATATAGCGATATCTCTTCCAACGCGCTCTTCGTTGATCACACAGCTAAGGGCTCCACTAGGGGAGACTATGCCTAACGGTTTGGCGTATTTTGATGTTGAAACCCTGATTTTGCAGGGTTCAACAAGAAGCAGAGTTTTGGCTAGAGTCAGTTGCCTCGATGAGGTCCTTCAGTTGGGACACAAGTAACAACTACAGCCCTTCTCATACGCCCGAAAAATTACCATCAAATGTTAAAACTTTATGTTAAAGTTTTCCTCCTTCGAACCACGGTTTCAGAGAAATTTTCGGCGTGCGTCTAGCCCACGGCTTTTTCTTGGCTTGTGCACAAATGCAATTTGAACGCGCGCGCTTCCTGGCTTGTGCATAACTAACCAATCAGAATGCAGGCTTGTGCATGAATCGCATGCCTTTCTTCATGGCCTGTGCACACATGCAGTTTGAACGCGCGCACTTCCCGGTTGTGCACAACATACCAATCAGAATGCTGGCTTATGCATGAAGCTCATGCCGCGATTTCTTATTAAATTAGGCAACGTATTCACAGCCGATGGTGTTTATTGACCTTGAGGATTTGCTCACTTGAGCAGATGGCGATAGTAGTTAATTTGCAACAAGACAGGAACATATACAATGTACATAGACATTCTGCACCATAAAGCGGCAAGGCTGAAAGTGCCGTAGCTTTCGATAAATCGATTCCATTGTGCGAATACTGAGCGGCGGCAAAAATGGCGATCATCGCCATTTTCACAGCGAATAATTTGCAGCTTACTTACAGTTGCCGAAACAGACCATCTTTGGTCTCCGTATTTGGGGTGGCTACAATCTCTCGTAAATCGAGTGACTCAAATTCAAGATTACCGGATGTAACAACAGTGAACTCGGAGCCGTTGTAGTTCGTCCGAAAAATATTGTGGGGTATTTTGAGCGCGCTTTCATTTCATGAGACACCTTAGTTATAGAATAACATGGACGGCCAGCGAGAAAATTAACTCATTCACTTTAACAAAAAGTGCAACGAGTGATAGTTGAATTGTGTTCTGTAGGTTTGAGGACCAGAAATAAAAAGAAATGGTTTCCAGCGTCCTCCTGATTGCCCTTGTTTGATCGAGCTTTGTGTAACAGAGCCTTGACCGGGATGGCCCCAATAATAAGATCATATGGGAGTAAAGTAATCCAGCACAACCGAAAATCATTTCAGAATGGAAAACAAAGTTATCAAGATTGGTTCAGATTTGTTATGCTTTGTAGCCTGAAGGAACACCAGATCGGCTATGCGGTTGTTGAAGTATATGCTAGTTGGCTGGGTCATCCATGTGGAAAGGAAAGTCTAAAGCAAAGTGAAGGAAAGAAAATAGATCCCTTTTTACAGCTGCGATGTTGGGTATAAGCTGAAGCCTAACCCAACATGAATTTTCTGGCACATTCAGTGAATAACTTATACGCTTTTCTCCAATAGGCTGATGAACAAAGGAGGCCTTCTACATTATCTTTACAAAATGGACGAGTACGATTTTGAGACCGCTCCTGATTCTTCCATAATAGAGGTGCACCTACATAAGCAGCGCAACCAAGAGGCATGAGTGTCATACGAGCAGACTGTCGCCCTATGATAAATACCAGTTAGGTGTGGCTCTAAAGGCCGTGCTTAACAATGTAGGTAGAGTTTATCTCATGCTATATAGGTATCAATGCCTAAGATCAGGCCCAAGGTGTTGACATTTTTTTGAAATCACTACAAAGTCAGTAATCTCCATAGCATTTTAGGCATTTCCTGCAAGTGCAGGAAACCGGCATTTTGAGCAAATTTAATGTAAGTGTTGATGAAAATGCAACCTTTGTTTGAGTTTCATCTGGAATATCTTGAGTCATTTGGCTGCTTCAGTAAACGAAATATTTTGCAGAACACCAACTCAAACACAAAGTTAGTGATAAAACGTAGTGGCTTTGAAAATGACGTGCATTTCTCCGACGAAAGAATGATTGATATATCGCCGAAGGAAACAGCGTCCTGTACAAACAGCTCTCTTCACTTCTAAGTAACTGATGCAACCATTACTATCTTCAAAGCATTATCTCCGGCAACAATGAAGTGAATGCAATCATCCAACACAAGGACTTCCCCTTTACCTACAACTTCAAATACGAATTGGCTTTAAAGGTGGAAAGTATTCGTTTTTACTAAGAATGGGAATTTGTTTTCAGATATGAGTTGCCCATTAAATATGGGTTATATGGTCGCTTGCCTTTGAGAATATCAAGCAGTAGAAGTGGATAAACCTCGTTAGGATTCAGCCTATCGCGTCTGAATTGCTAGCACCTTTAGAGAAATTGCGAACCGCAAAATCTTATCCATGTACCTAGTCAGACTAGACATACATCAAATGATAATAATACCCTTGTTACATCACACGGGTTTTGACAAAAATTGTGAGTTTCCACATTCATCGAAAGCTGTTCCTCGTCATTTTTCTCTTTGATGACCACTTAACGCTTGAATCAACTGTACTAGAAGATCTCTTCTGAATTAGGCTGTTTTAACTTATTACAAATTGATAACTTTGCGCGAACAAATACAAAATGGTTAATAGCCCGGTTGTGCACGAAAGTTCATACAATTTTTCAGTTAGGGCTAACTAATCCGAAACCGCCAAACAGAAGCTGAAAATACGTCAGTTTGTCATACTGCTACTGTCCGGATGTGTAACTGAGTAGCAGCTAGGTTGTGCGGCAAAATTCGGAACTTTTCAATGTTGAGTTGTGCTCCTGTATTATATGGCCACAAGGCCTGCTCAAAGCTGATCATATCTAGTGCACCTCTGGAAATGAAACGGAGATACGGCCTTCACCCTAGGACACTCCTTGCTTGCACGATCAGCCGCGAAGAAATTGTGTTGGTACTACCGGGGCGAGGCTTGTCCGGATGACTGAGGCTTAGAAAAGTACCACTTGTGCCAGGCTGCTCTATTCTAACGGGGTTGGCGTGACTGGACGTCAAATGAAAATAATAAATGTCGGTCTACGAAGAGAAAAGCGTTGTGTGGCAATGCCACGTTGAATTCGTCAAAGCGGTCATCAATATGCTTCCTTAATGAATCTTTCCCGAAGGTCGGTACAGGCTTCTAAATAATGTACATGAACTATGTTCAAGGTCTTTCGTTACTTAGCGGTTAGATGTGGAAATGTATTCGGCTGGTTAGTCAGCTTCTACCCAACTGTTGCGGGTTCGCTGATAGTCAGCGACAGTGACGTTCAGGTTGGTGCGGGTTTCGTGAGAACGGAGGTATAGCTGGACGAGATATGCGCAACAGCGAACTCTACCCCGAGTAGCAAGTCCTTTGACGATTTACAGAAGCACTCAAAAACCTACAGGGGAATTCAGTGACCGATCAAAAGCAAGGTTATAGTAGAAGTCAGACACCATTACGAATGACCTACAACAGCTGGTCACGCAACCCTAAAGAATCGGGCCAGGAAGCTCCAATTTTCAAGGCAGGTGAAGAATGGGCGGCCGCTGATGATCATTCGTTAAAAAGGTCAAATTATCTGTCTTCAGTTTTACTCCATCAAAAGCTGATAGTTTGGTTGAATACGCAGTAATCGCTGCGGACTCAGAGGCCAGGAACCAGAGTTCCGCATTTTGTACCCGAAAGTCCTACATACATCGAGTTGGCCACGCTGACCGCAAAGATGTTGGTGGTCAGTGAAACTCACAGGTCAGAAGCAACTCGAGTGAGTAAACCTTGCCCAACCGGGGAGCTACCTATTAAATCATGATGCAGTCGTCCAGGAAAACGAGTCTCTTGGGAATGCCACCAGGATCAGTACTTCTGGTAGTTTGATACAGCGACCAAGTGATGCAACAGGGTCTTGCAAAAATACTTCGCCGTCCAAATCATGCTCAAAAACCCAAAGTGATAACGATAGCACATTCAGTGCAAATATTCGATCAACAGATTTCATGAGAGTCTGAATGCTGTATACTATTCACTCTAAAGAGTAATCATTTAAATTTTGTCTGCAAGAGGGAAGAATATTGCCTCAAGTACAAAGTTTGGGCGCAGCCGGGACTCAGAGCGCACCAAAATAACCCACAATGAAACCACTTTGGAATCACAAAGGTAGCAAACAAGCAAGTACGACGCCTTGGCCATTTTAATCCTTGAAATCAATACAAGCGTAGAATTACGAGTTATGATTACCTGTTTGATGCATTAACAACACTCTGTTGTCCACCTTTTTATTTAGCAGATATAGCGTTGACGCGGTCATCCACAAGCTGCCTCATTTTTTTCAAATGGCCGGCTGATTTTTGAAGCTTGACTTAATTAGAAAGACCCCCCACAGTCATTCTTACGGACAAACAGCTTACGCGAGATTTCTCTAAAGCATGCATCTCAATAGACCATTTTTCAGGCCGACTCAAAAGCTGGAGGCCAGATGACACTGCCTTAAACTCAGGTAAGACTCTGTTCGCTACGTTTGTCCTCTATGATATCACCCCGGCGTCCTTTTGCGGTGCACTGTGAATGATTATTTCACAGGGGCTTATTCGGTTTGGTGGCGTTTGCGCTGTCAATTCCTATCAAGTTTGTCTTGCTGAGCGCTTTGTAATGCGGGCAACATGAAATGCTTACCATAAGCCACTGCCATATTACCTCTCTATTATTTTCTCTTTTTAGCTTTAGGCCCTCAGTTATAACTTAAAAATTGTTGTGTTGCATTGAAACATCGATTAGTGCCACTTTCTCTCAGGATGAAAACCGCGGGATCTCCAAACGTTTGGTTGGAGACGCTACAAGATTTAGCTGCTAGTTGGTGGCAATAACGCTTTTGGTAGTTTTTATCCAGATTGCTTAGATGAACGTCAGGAGGTCCAGGCAGCATGCTAGCACCGATTCTCTTCCCCATTCACATTTATTCTTTTATTTAAAATGAGGCTTTCGGAGCAATCATGGTTGTACGACAGCGAAGCATCAGCGTTGAACACTGAAGTCAGGTTGTCGATGATGTTTTCGATGAGCGAAGCATCACTGTCAACACTAAATTTGCTGTTTGCGGTATGGCTGATGAATTGCGGATTTCTCGCTCGCAAGGCTCTTCAGGTCAAACGATGTGTTCACTAACTGCCGGAGACAGTGGATCGAAAGATGACCTGTTTTTGAAAGCATCCCTGGGACGTCACGAGGTATCCAGCTCTTCAATTGGCCAAAAATACCAAATACTGGCACACCAACATCGGCTGGACTGAAGTGAACAAGAAATGCTGAGCACTGGATTGGCACTAGCCCTCTATCAAGACAAATGCGCATTGGTGACCTTCGAAAAAGGGCCTTCAAATGCCATTGTGTTAGATGGTGGTGGAGGGCATCAGGCAATATCCTAGATGAATATGATGCAGGGTCTGAGTCTGCGGACAAATTCCACAAGGCATGCTCGTTCTGCTGTGAGAATAGTGCACGCAAGTTGCACAACGTCATGTGGGTGGGGCAAACATAATTTTATTCCTCTGACACTCAAAAATTTCACCATTCCCTATGGCGCTTCTGCTGGAGTGTGACAACTAATCAATTCATGCGGGATTGATCCTTGAGGCTTGCTGATTATCAACTCTTTGACTGGGTTTATCACTTGAAACATCATTGCCGAATCTGAGGTTTCGGACCAACACTTGGTGGACATCCCAAAAACCTGTCTACCTAGGCCAGATCTAAAATTGGCAGGCCATTAGGCGACCTGGACAACACAAACCCGCCACCTAGTCCTTGCATACTCTCTTCGCTGACATTCCATGGCACCCAAATACCACGATGAATTATTTTCAGACTTAATTCTTAAATTTTACGGCAAAGATCCCCGCGTTTCTCCTACAAAGAAGCACTAACTCACGCAACCTCTGGCCAGCGGGCATGATCGCATTACTCCAAAAGAATTCTCCACGTGCGCAAAATGTATAGAATTTTTCTAAGCATAAACACGGGTTGAAATAGAATATTTTAGCGCCAGTTAACTCCAAAGAGCTTCTCGCATGATTTTTTGACATTGCTTCAACTACGGGTATTAGCTTGCTTGTTCCTGTCCGTATTTTTCAAGCCCTCGCTGCCGTTGTAGGACTAGAGCAGATCGGTGTAAATAAAGGTGAGCCGGCACCTGATACTGCTGGTAATGACATTCCATCCGCTGCTCACAACATTCGCCTGTAATATGACAACCTCCGGCGTCAGGGCCTGTCCTGCAAAATTTACTGTGCAAACTGTCTTTCAAACTGCACTAAGGAGGCTTCTTTACAAGAGATTTCGGGAACACTCTGGACATACCGCAAAAATATGTCCTCAATCGTGCCATCGCCTACAGGTACCTTCCTGTTGCAGCTCCATCTCTTAATATCTCGAGCGTGTCTGCCTCTCCTCTCCCTACAGTCCCACAAGATTGACGCCTTTTCCTGAGCATTGCTTTTGCTTGGGCTACAACTACGCCAAAGGCTTTTATTTGCTCCTATTCTTCTGAACGGCTTCCCTTTGTAAATTTGCATACCGTAAAAATGTTCTTGAAAGTACTTGATGCAAGAAGCCGAAAAATCCTATGGTTCTGCTGCAACTTCGCAGCTGTGAGCTCCCGGTTTCTCAAGCATCCTTTAGCCTTCCTCTCAAAAGCCTCGGGAACCGAGCAGCTCTTGCTGCTCTCTCCGCTTAACTGTCCTGTGTGTTATTACGTAGGCTTTGTGTTTCTGAGAGTTGGTTAATCACCTGTACAAATTATTCTGACTGTCACTCTATTGCCTACCCTGTGGCTGTAGCCGATCATATGTACGAGCATTTGACCAGTTGGTAATCACCCTCAGGTTACTTTGTCTCCAAATATCACTCCACAATACAGGCCACGCCAAATTATGGTAGGAAAAATCACTACCATCGTAGGCGCGCTCTCTATTGATGTTTTACCATTTGAAGACTGTTTGTAAAGGGCATTTACCTTCTGTGCCCTGCTGAAATCAAGCTGTCTTCTACTCGCCCGAAATTCATCGTAATATTACTGAGGTTGTTACCTCTCAGTGGAAGAAAACTATAACTTGTACATTGATCAAAAGTGCCTATAGGCTATTCGTCTTTAACAATCAAGGAACTCGCTAAGCACCTTTCAAATGGGGACCCAAGAAAGTTCGGCTAAAGGACTCGTCCGTGACTGCCGTCTTCGTTCTTTTGAACCATCGCAATAGCTTGTGACGTGAAGCATTCTGCATTTTCACTAAATTTGGAAATACAAACAATCTTTGAACATGCACCCCACACGGCCTAGATACGACAGCTTGGCATCACTCGAAACTCGCTAAAGTGGTTCACCTCATACCTACCTAGGTTGAGCAAATAACGCTGGCTGATGGAGGAAACTGAAAAGCGTGCTAATTCTTATTTTATTCTTGATCTTATTGATATACTCTTTGAGGTACACTATTTAAGTCTCTTTTCATACGATATAATAGCTGTACATACCCGCCCTAACTAAAATTGACGCTTTCCACCAGACAAACTTACACTTGTCCCGATGCGCTGATTAACTGTCTCTGGCCCAGGCTTCCCTCCGGGAAATTTTTTAGGAAACTGCTCCCCTCATGCTTACGCATCACATGCCACACAGATCAAACTCAGGTTCACGAGCCATCAGTTGTAATCTCTTCTTATTGGCAAAAATGGGTCTGTGAAATGGCTTTACCGGGACGCTGGCATCTTGAAACCGATCCTGTATTGACTCTTCCTTGAGCCGTTTAGCTGGGAGAATGATCTATAAATTCTGACACAGATCAAGCAAGCCCTGTGGCCTGCTTTCGTTCAATCTCTCATATACCCCACGTCCAATAATCGCGTAAATTTGTGCATTCCCACATTGCGAGAACTTTGGCTCAATAAACTATTGCTAGTTTACAAGCCCATAGGTCTTCAAACATCACCACTCACTATACGCGTATCCAGGTAGCAAACATTTACCCAACGCAAACGAGATACTTAAAAGTCTGTTTTTATTATATTTTTACGTTACTTCTTAAATCATTTTAACATTTTCACACAATTTCATGCAGTGTTGATGTCCCGACTGGGCTATTCGAAATCAATAATTGCCAGTGACATATAATAATATGTGGTCTGGCGGCAATCCATGGATATATACGCAAGAAAACGGAACGTCTGGTTGTCGAGTAAACAAGTCAAGGATTGCTGAGTCTGTATGACTTCCGGCGTCAGGTTTTTCACAACAGATCTTCAACTGACAATCAGTATTCAACATGTTGCGCTCAAATAAAACAAAGGCCTGAATGCTTTCAAAAAACAGCCAGCATTATCTTAACCATCTATCACTTAAGAGTAGCCATGAGCATAATACCGGTTTTGAAAAAATCTCCTTGTAAGTATTTGTGGAAGCATTTGCTCAGCTTGTTCTCGGTCTCAGCATCTCAAGCTAGAATTCACGTCAACAAACACAACCAAAAAGGATAAAGGAATATTAAAGCCTAAAATGGTGTCAACAACACCCGTATAATATTTCGTATATATATATATATATATATCGTAGGCGGCATCGACTTTCTAGAAATTCTAACGCGTTCTGGGTGCATCATCAGCAACCGGAATTCTGTCAATACTGCGCCATGTTTGTCTGTTGTATCCAGACTTTCGTCCAATCAGATCTCCGCTTGATGCCGATGTTCGAAGTTACATCTGCTGGGAGAAGCCAGGGAGAAGTTTTCATTGACACTCTGAAGCGGGCACCTCAGATAGGTAATCATTGATTGTGGGAAACAAAAAAACTAGAACAATGTTGCTCTCATAGCCCAAAAAATGGAACATCAGAACATTAATTGCAATTGGTAAACTTCAACATCTCCCTTGAAATGAAAAGAGGAGCATTTACGCCGTGGTTGTCACTGACTATCAGGTTAAATAGAAGGAGGCCGCGACAAAATATACGATCAGTGCAGCCATAGTAGCCAAATTCATTGATGTAGTCTGGTTTGTCCATGATCACCGATATTTCCAATCACCAATATTTCACATTACCAACTACTTCGGACGTTCCACGCTCAAAACAGCCTGTCAATGGGAGACTTTCGCCAGCCGACGAGCCTCCACACGGCAACAGCTCTACTTCCTCCATGAATGCCTGCGGAAACACGTCCTTCCACGTAGCGTAACCTACCTACCACCAATAAACCATCCACCATCTTGGATAATAGCTAGACAGAATGGCCGACGAACGGTCAGACTCCCGATTACAAACGCTCACAAACGCATTAGGAAATACGAGAGAATAGCCAACGAACATAGGGAGGCCTGCTTGAGCACAATAGGACCAGATCTCATGGAGCAACTCAGCATGGCGGTAGACCGAAGAGTTTCATCTGCTGCTAAAAACGAGAAGGCTCATCTAGATAGCAAATTCTCAAGGCTGATTGGGAACCAGGAGTGTGAAAGTAATCACAATGAAGCCTGGATAATGAATCTATCCAAAAGGCAACTGACGGAAGCTGAAGAAAACGTTCCCGTCAAAGGGCTTAATTTCAACCTCAAAGACGCGACAGACCTGGAGTATTTAGTCAGCCTAGAAGCAGCAATGAAATCTATTGGACTCGACGAAAACGCGCAGCAGCAACCTCGTCAAACTGTGGACAGACAGGATCCACAAGCAATTGAGGCAATTGCAAGTGAACCCTCGGTTTAGAAGCTACGTCAACAAACATCCAGGGGGGGGGCGTGCTATGTGGAATTCCACACGGATCCCGCTTTACCGCTCACGTTCAGGTGCTGCTGCAACCGAGAAGCCCATCCCATGCAAGAGTGGCCAAAAATACGGGACGCTTGCCGGTCCGGCATCAAGCCGAGATCTGATTGGTCGGAAGTATGGACCCACCAGCCAACCATGGGGCAGTATTGACAGAGTGCCGGTTGCCGATGACGCAACCAGAACGCATTAGAATTTCTAGAATGTCGATGCCTCTTACGCTATATATATAGGGTGCGTTATAAGGTTGTTCTCGCTCATATCCCTGAGGCTGCTTTCTTCACTGAATATTGTTTAGACATCGCCTGGCCCGAACATCTATTTGGAGCCATCAGGTATTCTGCGACGAGTCGGGCATTGTAATATCCTGTGTAAATCTTCATTTATTCGTTTGATTTTGCTACATAAGCCACGAGTCTTTAACGATTTGGCGGGGACAGCGAGGAGCTACAATTTACCCGACATCCAAGTTGGCGAAGACCCCATCGTGATGGCTGTTAAAATGAATAATGCACCCAAACGCGTAGACTTACGTAGTCCTCGTCGAAGAACTTAGTGAAACAGTGCATAATATCTCAAACGTGCATCACGGAAGCAGAACGCTTTATGTAAGTTTGTTTTGTTTCGTGGTCTGGAATTCACTAAATATGTGAGCAAGTCTCTTGTACAGAAAACAGCAGAGGTAACCTTTGCACTGGTGAACGTGTAATGCACTTTGAACGAGTTATCTGACCTGTATGGTGCACGCGACAACTTAGCATTCTTGAATGAAACCAGGGAGGACACCAGACAGGGACCAGACCCATGTGGAATAACGAGCCACGCTGGGGCTAACGCGCAAGGGGATGCAGGGTGTGGGGCTAGCAGGGAATCAGCGAGGACTGCATTGGAGAATGCAGAAAGCAGCCACAGCCATGGCTCGTACCTGACTAAACTAGAGGATAAAGGTCTAAAATGCGGATAGTGTCAGATGAATGCACAATTGTACGATAATGAATGAGTGGCTGATGTGGAGTGTTAGAGGTTTACCATGATTATCGAGACAGGAGCTTATTATAAATTAGCCAATCATTGTCGTGGTAGAGAGGATGATCAGGAATGAAGCGACGCAGGAGTCGATGTGGGA
>NW_008752008.1:117300-120306 GCF_000715545.1 Opisthorchis viverrini | reverse complement strand
CTAACCGCCACGGTGGAGGAAATAGGGTGGTACAAGCGACCAGTCAAACCTGAGAATGTCAGACCACAACGCAACGCGAATGAACGCCAGGGAGAACAAGCTACTAAAATTAGAAGCCGTTGGGATAACCAATCAACACAAAGGAACCCAGACCACAACGCAACAAAGATCACAAACGGACCAATAGATTCACTAAACTCGTTGCACTTCAAGTGGACAATCACGTCAGAAGATAACAGATAGCCTTTGACCGCTATATAAACACACGCAGGAAAGGAAGAAGTGCCCACCCAAGTGCGCACTGATGATGTCTTCTCGTATGGTGACGAAACGTTTGTAAGCCAATTGTCGAACTCGCCGAACAGATCAACAGCCATTTGATCGACAACCGATTTTTTGAGCAGTGTTGGAACACTAAGTATTGACGGATGACCTACCAACGAGTTATAAACCTGCAGGCTTGCACTTCAAAGCGGTTTAAAGTGAAGAGATAATATAAGCAGGAAACACAAGGGACAGAATCTGAGGTTGGGAGGGGTGCACTATTTTGTGCGATAAACCCCATGCAATTCATAACTCCCAGACTATGTAACTCTGTAAAATGTTCGTTTTTGCTGGTCCAGATTGGAGGTCCCACAGAAGAGATTTTGTAAAGGTTCTCGCTGGTATACCGAGCGATGCAAAAACCTAACTCATGTGATGAAGTGTCATCGGCAGAGACACTGCTCCGAAGGAGGCTTCGAAACCCGCATGACACTGTCCGGCCACGGAAGGGGCATGCAAATCACCGCAACACCGAAATGCAACGAACGGTTTAACCGGCATCATGGAGCAACTGCGCGCTCGTTCAGTGAAGGCCAGAGGCAGTTTGTTCGCGACCACAGCGGCAGACACCCAACGTGGATTCCAGGGCTCATTTTTCGTCGGCGCGGCGAGGTTCCCTACGAGATTCTAGTTGGCGTAGGCAAGTGGATACGCCACAAACCAAATCCGGCCAACAGATGCGCAGACCCTGCCTACAGGACCGAGTGAGTTGAATCTAGAGATGTTCCGGGACATTGGATCTCGATACCATCCTGGGAACTCTGTCAGATGCCTCGTCGGAGGCTCAGCATGAGCACGAATTACGACCGCGACGCTGGACAGACAGGATCCACAAGCAATTGAGGCAATTGCAAGTGAACCCTCGGTTTAGAAGCTACGTCAACAAACATCGGGGGGGGGGGGCGTGCTATGTGGAATTCCACACGGATCCCGCTTTACCGCTCACGTTCAGGTGCTGCTGCAACCGAGAAGCCCATCCCATGCAAGAGTGGCCAAAAATACGGGACGCTTGCCGGTCCGGCATCAAGCCGAGATCTGATTGGTCGGAAGTATGGACCCACCAGCCAACCATGGGGCAGTATTGACAGAGTGCCGGTTGCCGATGACGCAACCAGAACGCATTAGAATTTCTAGAATGTCGATGCCTCTTACGCTATATATATAGGGTGCGTTATAAGGTTGTTCTCGCTCATATCCCTGAGGCTGCTTTCTTCACTGAATATTGTTTAGACATCGCCTGGCCCGAACATCTATTTGGAGCCATCAGGTATTCTGCGACGAGTCGGGCATTGTAATATCCTGTGTAAATCTTCATTTATTCGTTTGATTTTGCTACATAAGCCACGAGTCTTTAACGATTTGGCGGGGACAGCGAGGAGCTACAATTTACCCGACATCCAAGTTGGCGAAGACCCCGTCGTGATGGCTGTTAAAATGAATAATGCACCCAAACGCGTAGACTTACGTAGTCCTCGTCGAAGAACTTAGTGAAACAGTGCATAATATCTCAAACCTGCATCACGGAAGCAGAACGCTTTATGTAAGTTTGTTTTGTTTCGTGGTCTGGAATTCACTAAATATGTGAGCAAGTCTCTTGTACAGAAAACAGCAGAGGTAACCTTTGCACTGGTGAACGTGTAATGCACTTTGAACGAGTAATCTGTTTGTATGGTGCACGCTACAACTTAGCATTCTTGAATGAAACCAGGGAGGACACCAGACAGGGACCAGACCCATGTGGAATAACGAGCCACGCTGAGGCTAACGCGCAAGGGGATGCAGAGTGTGGGGCTAGCAGGGAATCAGCGAGGAATGCATTGGAGAATGCAGAAAGCAGCCACAGCCATGGCTCGTACCTGATTAAACTAGAGGATAAAGGCCTAAAATGCGGATAGTGTCAGATGAATGCACAATTGTATGATAATGAATGAGTAGCTGATGTGGAGTGTTAGAGGTTTACCATGATTATCGAGGCAGGAGCTTATCATAAATTAGCCAGCCATTGTCATAGTAGAGAGGATGATCAGGAATGAAGCGACGCAGGAGTCGATGTGGGACAAACGTTTTCACTATCGCTGAACAGGAAAATTCGGTTTAGGATATGACAGGCCTCTCGCGGGTGACAGATCGGAAGGAAATTGGCAACTTTGAACTGAGTTGTAGGTGAGTGGTGAAACATGTGGACGAAATAAGCGAAATTAGGGCCCATGGATTCGGCATTACATGTTGCGTGTCAATGAAGATTTCAGAGAGTTGCGAACGAATACACAGGATCGAGATGTATTCTCGTGGTTCAGAAACCGTCGTTTAACCTAAAAACAATCAAAATAATTATAGTGCCCCTTATAATGCTCGTGCTGGTGAGAATGCCAATTATTGAACTCACATGCAAAGGTGTCGAGGAAGATTTAATCTGAGCTCTGCAGGCTAAACGGTATTCTAAACGACAGCAACCTAGAGTGAGAAAAAATGTTTTTCAACAAACGCGCGCTCCCTAGCACCGATAAGCTATCTTCTCTTTGCCATATAATATTATAGCCAAACTTCGCGTAAGAAGGGTTATAGAAAGTAGAAGGGTATTACAGAAATATCATCTGTACATGGGACGGGGATTACCTGTTTTTAGACGCGATTCACAGTTGCCTGATTATATGCGGCACGATGTATTTTTCTGCAAAACCC
>NW_008752008.1:104030-113903 GCF_000715545.1 Opisthorchis viverrini | reverse complement strand
TCTGGTATTATCGACGTAAGCTCTATGTGGCTAGTTAGTTAGGTATCGCGTGCCCCTAGCCGCATGTTAGTGGTGCGCGTCGGTTAAGATCGATGAACCCGGAGGACTTTCTAGCATAATTCGGAACCTATAATGAAAAACCATGGAATTTACCAGTCAACGTGCACGATGTTTAGCAAATAATTAGCGTGCACCACGTAATTTTTACTGGCAACTAAGAATCATCGGCCAAAATTTGTTTGCACGATTGCGCCTACGCATATGTTGCATCTCCAAAAGCCATTTAGATTCTAGAATGTTGAGGAAATCTGTTCCGGTGGAAAAATCCCCAAAAGTTACGTTCATTGTGAGTCAACCTTTTCCACAATTCGCGATTTTTCATCATCCGGTAAGGTATTCAAAGTCGGCGGTGTTTATTCACCTGGGGATTTAGTTCACTTAAACAAGTCGCCATAGTAAACGATTTTCTATAATACAGGAGCATATACATTATACATAAACATTCTACACTATGAAGTGGCAAGTCTGAACATGCCGTAGACTTCGAGGAATCAATCTCATTGTGCGAATAGCCAGCGGCGCAGTTTGACAGTAGACAGTATGTACTTCTTTAATCATGAGTAGGCAACTTTGTCAACGTATGTGACAAACGTTCATAGAGTGCCTGGGTGTCACCGCAAATAATGTGAGGAAGAACGTGGTGGATAGTTAGATCTAGTTTGCTCTCCGAAGACTCCATGTTTTAATGTAGAAAGAAATACTTCAAAAATATCGGTATATTTAGTTCTTTCTTTTGTCTAGAAACGCTGTATCATCTGGAGACCTCTGTGCACATCAAAGCGCTTAACTTGTCCACCCATCTAGACAGGTTAGAATACTTGGCCGTTTGGCGCAAACAAGTTTTTCGACGTCAGTATTCGTCGAAATTGTGTTCGTTTGACCGATGTTTGCGTGGGCTCCCGAAGTGTTTTCCGCAGCATTCTTTTTGTGGCCACTTTGACCGCACTTGCTGTATCTGTGGTTCAGGTAGGGACGGTCGCGTTAGTAGTGTCAATTCTCACAAAGCCAGCTGAAAGTGGGTCGTTCTCTTGGAATTCATATGGAATTTGACTGCCTTTTGGAAGTACCATGCCTGGCTGAGAACAGAGGATACCCAGTCATTCCAGAAGTAGCCTTGACCTGGCATTCGATGGTAAGTTTCTGAAACATCAACTCTGGACTCTGTTGGATTCAGTTCTCGGTAGCTGTTGTCGGACCTTAACATCTGTGTAACGTAGCGATTAAACACCAGCCAAGAAAATGAGACATTTGAATTGATCCTTCATCAAGGTGCATAGCTCGGGTCGGGTTGTCGCCAGTTCCGGCTTGATGAGAGTAGGGCTATTTTCGTGTCAGCTCTTAGCTTCCTGCTCCGCCCACGCTACGCTAGCTTGAGACAGCCACCTATGGAGAAGAAAGATCATCAGAGCCGAATGTATAGGGTTGGCACGAAATCCCTCACAAGGTCACCCTATAATCATGGTGATGTGGAAAAATCGGTGGGTGATAGATGCCCGGTCGCAATTGGCTTACATTATGACCAATCAGGGCAAGCCTCTGTTTGGTCCGTTGCCCGCACGTGACGTTCCGGTTCACGGTTAACGGATTGATACGCAAATCGGGGCATTTGTCCAAGTTTTCCGGGTTGGTTTTGTTCTTGCCGTTCAGTAGCTGCCATTCACCTGAAAGGCGCAAAGGAAAGAAGGCTGTACCGCTGCGTGTACCGTCAACGCAGGGCAGTAATTGTTGCAAGCCTAAGCTTGCAGGTGCGTGAACCAGCTATAAAAAGCTCTGAACTGGACACTAAATGCAGCTTGAACAACCGTCGGAGAAAGGCTATTACACGCACCAATTACCCGAAAAATTGTTGCCTAATAAAGGTGTGTGCTCTGAGTTTAGAGACCTTACTGCGCCTTCGCCGTGTGTTGGTTTGGTCAACAGTGAAAAACCTGCTGGTCGAACATTGTTCAAACAGGACATGAGTTAATGTTATGTATCGTCGGAGGCGAGTCATTCTCTGGAAGGAGGTCAGGCACCACGGATCTAAGGCCGGCTGCATTTTCGATGCAGGTCGTTGGAACGCTCGATGAAGAGTACGTCCTCGCGTCCTTAGTAGGCAACTCGGTCTGCACATTCAGGATGTGTTGTGATGTAGGCCCCACAGAGTATCTCAAATTTCATGCGAGTAATATGGGAGGAGGTGCGCCGAATCATCCGTAAACCCAGTAAACACAGTGCCACCGGTGGCTAACGGTGGCCAAAGGTGGCTAGCTTTGCCACTGATTCCGCCGGTGAATACAAGCCAAACAAAGCATTTGTTGCATAAAAGCCTTCTGAAAACAAATTTAACAGGATACTCTGGATACTGGAGCTCTATTTACGAAGTAACTTTTGAAACCGATTTGTTTGAATGCACCACCGATTAAATATATCATGAAATTCTTGGGTTGCCACCTTTGGCCGCGTTTAGCCACCGGTGGCGCTATCGGTGACAAACGTAACATGCCACCCCCATTTTCCACCTCTTGCCACCGGCGTTTTGAGAGAACATGTGCAGCCATAGGCCTACCAGTTCATAACGGGTTCCATGTTCACTGTCCAGATTTAAAGTGTTGTTCGACGAGCCGATTAACTGGTGACAGGTGGTCACGATATATATTGTTCAATGTTTGACCCAGCTGTCAGGACGTCCTTCATTGCAAACCGTTGTGTCAGTTTGATTCTTGATGGGTTTGTCCACGGGCGGTTTCTGGGAGCCTATCGCACGGATCAACCGAGGTAACCCTCGGGGGTTTCCGACATTTCGTGCCTCTTCCATTTCCTCAACGTTCCACCAAGCTACACGATTGGCACACCAAGTTTCACTGAATTATGTTCCGGACCGGCTGGAACGTTTCTCCGAGATTCAATCGGCTTGACTGCAGTGTCTGATATTTAGTGTTTGATTGAACCTAGTAGCGCCGTACCTCAGACGGAACTCAGCGCTGTGCAAAGATGTGGTGATCTCGTTCCAGCATGAGTTGATGTTTCAACAGCGAAGCATTTTAGAGGGGGTCCATGAGGTGATTCTGATAGCTTCGCCTAACTGCAAGACATTCCAGCCTCTCAGTTGCTAAGCCGATTGTGTTTGCCCTACGTTGCTCGGAAGGTGATGACAGATGACAAGTGCATGGTCGGAATCTAAAAAGTGGTCTTAGACGGGTGGTGGTCATTTATTGATCCGCGCCATCAGTAATCGATGACTATATGACCGGCTTTGGTCCGTGTAGCGATCGGCATGTGACCAGATGACTTTTATTATTTTGGAAGTTAGTACTGCATGGAAACGGTTTTTGGTCAGCACACAACTGATGTCGTCGTTTGCCACTGTCTTTGTCTACTGACCCCAATCCAAGTTAGCCAACCCATTGAGTCACATGCGCTACCTCTGCTCACTTATGCATTCGGATCTCCGGAAACTACAACATCTGAGCTTTTAGTCTAGTGTAACAGGAAGCTCAAAGCGTCGTAAAACTTGTCTTTGATGGTATCAGCTACAGATGTTTTGGTTGCAATGACACACGGTAAACAGACAATGATCAACTTCCAGTTTATGAGACTCCTTCATGGATGTTGCCGGGCGAATTGCACAAGGACGACTATCAACAGGTGTCCGATCAAGCAAGCCTCTCTCCACTTGTCAATTAGGGTGATACCAACCCCTCCGTATCTTGCTTCAGTGGCCTTAGCATCGCCAGACTTGTGAAGTCGGAGGCGAGTGGAAAGTGCTGGGGTAGCTAGCTCGGCGATTCTGCTTGAATCCTGTATTATTGTTTATAATGTGTAGCACACAATTCAGAAGCGCGAGCAATAACAGCTTGTTGCCCCAATTGCTTCAAAGTACAAACATTAAAAACAGCCAGGGAAACCGGGTATCGAGTCTTGAGAATTGATTTCGAGATGCCCGAGACTGTCCCGCCGGCTGATTTGCAAATATTGAGACCAAGACCGATGCAAGACGGACGAAGTCTTCATTCTAACGGTCGGGCCCGCAGGGAGTGTTATTAATGGGGTAGGGAAGAAGGAAATCAAAAGTACGGATGGAAAAAGGGAGGCTTCAGCAGTACCCTGATTTCACCTATCTCTTAATATATGCAGCAAGTAAGGTGAGTCGGCTGGTGGTACCATGCGGCGCCTGATGTGGCATAACGGCGTTTTTATTCGTAAGAATCATGATCAATAGAAGACTGGATCTTACAGTGTTATGACACTTTGTGCCGCTGTAATCCATCTACTTATACTTAAAGGGGGCACTACACTCGCAGTCTCTCACACCAAGTTGCTCGATGGTTGGAATTCTGATCAACACAGTCTGCTGGTCCTCTAACTTGAGGATTGGGATGTTTATTACAACTTGTTCCTCAAGTAATGTAATGCACCGACATTACCCGCCAAACACCGCTAGTTTTTGCACAGGCTTGTAAGTCAGGCTCTCGTTGAAGGTCCTAATCGTCCTGTCTAGATTTGGACGAACTAGCAGCATATAACCGTGATTTAGTATTCAAAAGAGTGTGGCTCTGACGATACTTGGAGTTTATTCTCACTGACTGGAGTTCGGCTTTTTCGCAACCGAACACTCATGTATTTTTGCTTCCTTTTTAGTCCAACAGTTGCGCCTTTTGAATGATTCGCTAGGGTGGCCAATATCTTCGCACCAGTCTTGTCTTGTCTTTGCAATGACATTATTTTTTCGAGTTTTTGGGTCTAAACCATATTTGGAAACAGTGTTGTTCGTGCAGCCACGTCGGTCTCGCGTCTATCACTACGCTCTCCAACCGAAATTGCTAGCCCCCGACGAGGTTGTGTCTCCGAACGAGGAAAGGCTTTACAAACCAGTTGCTCCAGCAGATAAGTGGGAGCATACAAGCTCCAACTTCGATCCTTTGGTTGCGCGATTCACAGGAATGATCGTAAAACGGGGTGAACGTGAGGCAGCACGCGAAGCGATGAGGCAGACTTTCAGAGAGATCAAGCTAATCCAGGTAAGAATGATTATCTCTCATGGATTTATGACTTGACTAGTTGCAGAAGATGAATTCTACTCCTCAGGAGGAACAGTCCCGAACGATCGTAAGCCCAATTACAATCATTCACAATGCTGTGAAGAACTGTACCCCCATTTTGGTCATAAATCCTGTTGTTCGTGGTGGCATCCTGTATAAGGTAAGTCCACTCATGAATACCGGCGAAAGACCATAGAAATAAGTTCTCCTTCATTTCACCATTTTTCTCAACTAGTAGTATTTTCCGTAACGTGAATAACTTGTCCACAAATAAGTCGGTCTTAAGTCGACTAGTAGTTTCCTCATCGGTACCTTCGCTGCGTCTCCGATAAAAAAATACTCAGATAAGCGGCCGATTCCGAATCATCTGTCATGTAGACCATGAATGTTTGGTAACCTATCGGATGCCAGTGTGTTAGTCCGGTTCTGCTTAGTAGCTTCCAGTTGTCAGCTCATTCTCATAGGTTCTACTCATCACAGTTCCCTTCACTGATGACAGAGAGTATGACGGGTGTACAATCACATATTGTTGACAATGATCTAACCTGTTCATCTTATGCCTGCGGGGCATTAGTGCTGAACACTAATGTGCTGATGATGAACCAGTTCATCGTATGTATTGATGACGAGGCCGCACAGAGTTGATGTTAAACAGGGTTTTGTGTTGAAACGACTGTTTAGGGAGTTACTGTAAAGCAGAATCGTCATTGACAGTGATTGGACTGTGTCTGTCAATCTACCGAACCATTGGTTTACCCTCATCTAAGGAGACAACTGCCACATACTAGATTCATTGTTCAAAACTATCAGTTAGCCCCGTGTGTTTCGTCTCCATCCGGCACACCGTCGGCAGTGTTGTGGAGCAGTTGGATTCATTGTTCAAAACTATCAGTTAGCCCCGCGTGTTTCGTCTCCATCCGTCGGCAGTGTTGTGGAGCAGTTGGCACGCTAAATACGTAGTCTGGACAACTTAATCCATGCAGCGTCAATAAGTAGGATATGTCCACACCCTCAAGTCATGTGGTTCATCACTTCATGACCTCTCTCCTAGCCGTGAATGTTTTGGGGAAAGAAGAGTTTGAGCACTAGTGGGCTTCGCACATTAGTCACACAGTTGTTTTATGAAGCTCTGTGGGGGCCTGCCGTGTTATTTTTCACCTTGTTCTTGACAGATAATTGGGTATTGCGTTGGTTCCATAGATATCGGGTGTTGAAAAACGCTACCTTAGACTTGCCTCGCGCGGAGATGACTTCGCCCGTCGTTGCATGGAATTTTTATCGTGTATGGAAGTTTCAGGCGTGTTTCACTTGCTCTGTGGTCTTCAACAGCCTCAACGGTGTCACACAACCAACGGGTTTTCAAAGTTTTTGGGACTCTACCGGTGTCAGCGACTTAGTAGCCTAACATGTGCTGACGTGGAATGCGGTTACACAAAATCTCAGTTTCCAATAGTGCTGCGCGTGATAAGTGGAGTCGGAAAACATCAGGGCTCTTATTTTGAAAGTCTTTCAACGCCTTAGCTAAAACATTGGAAAAATGCTATTCCCGCAGTTGTAAAGAAGAAATAGCCAGTTATATGAGAGTGTCACTTTACTTCCTTCATGATCCTTTCCGCACCGCATCCAGATCTCGCAATACGGCTTTTCCTAATTTGAGAGGCAGTATTTCGGTTTCCTTTTTGGCTTAGTCATCGCTTAACGTCATGGAATATATCCACAGCCCCAGGATCATCTGATTACCACGTGGAAGCTTCTAACATACCCTGCTGCTTCCTGGTTCCGACGTACTATGTGGCTGTACTCACGCAGAACTTCAGTCCAGCGTTCCTATGTGTTTCGTCTAAAATATTCTGTCTTGATGGGATATAATATGCGCGTGGTTATTTTCTATAGATGTGCCCATGTTTTTTAAACGGATCGTCATCATCATCATCATCATCGATAGCATGACATCAGTGTTCAACACCGATGCTTCACTGCCGTATAAACGGATCGTATCCTTTTTTAACCAGAATATGTTTCCTTTCAGGTGCCTGCGCCACCCAGAACGGACTCTGTAGCTACCCACATTGCAATCAAGTTTCTCATTGATGCGGTCAGAGACAAGCCTGCCGATCAGCGCTTTTGGAAGGTGTTGGCCCGTGAACTGGTCGCCGCATCACAGAAACAGGGAAAGGCCTACCGGCAAAAGGAGCAGCTGCACAAACAGTGCGAGGAAAACCGTGCCTATGCAAATTATCGAAAGTATTAGTAGATTCACTCAAGTAATTGTATGTACATATGCGGCTCACCACCAATACACCACTTATTTGCAAAACTGTCTGACACTTCTTGGTTGTGACTGTCCCAAACACTGGTGCCAAGTAGGTCGAACGAGCGCATCTTGAAATTCCTATTGTGAGATGGTATTTTCTGCAAATATGGACGCTCCATTGGTATGTCAAGTGATCTCGGTATACATCTGACCATTCGCACTTTTGCTGACACCTTTGGCAGCTTACTTGTCGACTGTGCACAAAACCCAATGGGCAGGCAGATTCGAATCGTTGAAACGGCTTGTGTTTTTAGAATAAAAGCGGTTCTGTAGTGGCTGAACAACATGTGGGGGCAATAACAACGTGAAATTCTTGAAGGTGCTGTGCCATACCGTCGTACAACGACTGTTTGCATTCATTTGGATGTGTCTGATTTTACTGCAGTTGATTTGTGTTACGCACGAGATTCGTCAGTTAATATAGGTCTGATGAAGGGGGTATGTTGGGTTGGAATATGGATTGCAATTTGCTCCTGAATCCAGTGACTTTACTTGAGGACTTTTCTGTTGACCTAGGTGTACTGAGCAGTTATCCCACGTTTGTGTCTACTGGGATGGAATTTATTCACTGTTTGCAATTGATCCAGTTCATCAGCTCGTTACGCAATATCGTTAGAATTTGGAGAAAAAATCGGAATACAAGTTAGCGAAAACGTTACGAGCGCATACAATATGGGGGTAAAACAACAAGCCTGTAACTGATGCATGTTTTCCTACTCGGACGTTTAGGACTCACTTTCGATGGCGGGGATCCCGGCTGAGCAATCGAGGATGAGACTTTGGGGATATTTTGGTTGCAAGGTCGTGTTAGGAAGTTTGAAGCAGCCGTTTATGGGTGTTCACGCTCCTTTGTCTAGTGCTGGACACTTAATTTATCAATCGAGTTTGATTAAGTAACCTGCGTCCGTTTGTGCGCCGTATGGTAGTTAATGGTCGGTATCTATTACTGATATATCGGTGTCGATTATACTGATGCTGAATGGTAATCTCCGTGACGCTGATTTCGTGCTATGACTCCGGAGACAATCCTCGCCCCCAAAAGTTGAAGAGGGACCCTCATGGTAACTAGACTGTGCGTCACTTATTCTATGTCGTCTTACGAAGGCGTGTTGAGGCGGGACCCGAGAACAACAGCGAGGATTTGGGTCAGAAGGCGCTGTGTGGACTACATTTCCACACTCCGTCAGGTGTTCAGCAACGAAATGCGTATAGACTTCCTACACTTAGTATTCCTTGACTTTAAGCTCGCAATTGATTCGTCATTTCGTTATTTCTTTTGAACACGCCTGCGCAACAGGAGATGCTCAAGCAGTCCCTGAATATTATACACTATTAGCAAACTTGTGGGCTCATGAAGGCGTATGTGGTGTTCTCTAAAGGCTTTCCTACAAGTAGTGGTGTCCTTGAGGGGTAACCACTCTGTCCATTTTCGTTTAATTTTTTGATTGATGAGATAATGGGACGATCACTGGCATGTTTACCAAACCCCAGTGCTCAGGTCTCTCAGAGCGGGAGCCTTGTCGACCAGGAATATGTGGAAGACATTTTTTCATTTATGAAGAAGAGTAGGAGACTGATAATACTGAAGAATCGGGGAGGTCATCCACTCATTTGGCGTGTGCGTTGTGCCAACAAAGTTCCTAGACGTGCTACGGTCTTTGGGTGTGCGCCTGGACACTCAAGGAGTGAAATTGGAGGCTGAGGATAGCTATACGTATACCCTAATTTGCATTGGTTTTGATGGAAGTGACCCATATGAAGTGGACACATGATTCTTGAAGAACAGAATTGTTTTTCTTAATTTTCTCCACTTGTTACGTCCAAAAGGACTACAGTACGGACTGTGTTGTACGGCTTCGAAACTTGGCCAGTACTGGTGGAGAATCTGAGAAGTCTTCATGCCTTCGTCTACCGATGCCTCAGGACGATGTACAACTGTGGCTGTTGATCTAGTGTCGGTTGATCGGTTAGGTGAGCTTGGTAGTTGGCTTGCAAACGTTTCTACACCATTAGCGAATATACACTCATCTGTCGATGGATTTTCAGCAACCTTATGAGTATTACATTGCAAAAGTTTCTACACCATGTCAGGGGGCGTGGTTATTGTCCAGTTAGGTGGCTGGCTGTGTCAGATGATGTCTGGTCATTCAGCTGTAACACTGTCGGTGTCTAACTGCCATGCCACCTGAGAGAAGCACGAGGGCTGGGATACTGCCAGGTTGCCCAAGCCTAGACAGATAAAGTCGAGAGGCAGAGGGCGGGCTCGAACCACGGACCTTCGGACTAAATTTGCACTCCAGCCACTGAGAATGTTATAAGCAAGTCCGTTAATTTATTCCCTCATTTGTCCCCTATTCCACACTTCTGAAAAGTACAAACGTAGTGCAGTGCTGGGAAAAGCAACTTGGCTTTTACAGCTAATAAGTGACAGTTGATCTTGTTTTGGGAGGAACAGATAATGTCAAATGATAGTGACAG
>NW_008752008.1:86721-102182 GCF_000715545.1 Opisthorchis viverrini | reverse complement strand
GCTCCTGAATCCAGTGACTTTACTTGAGGACTTTTCTGTTGACCTAGGTGTACTGAGCAGTTATCCCACGTTTGTGTCTACTGGGATGGAATTTATTCACTGTTTGCAATTGATCCAGTTCATCAGCTCGTTACGCAATATCGTTAGAATTTGGAGAAAAAATCGGAATACAAGTTAGCGAAAACGTTACGAGCGCATACAATATGGGGGTAAAACAACAAGCCTGTAACTGATGCATGTTTTCCTACTCGGACGTTTAGGACTCACTTTCGATGGCGGGGATCCCGGCTGAGCAATCGAGGATGAGACTTTGGGGATATTTTGGTTGCAAGGTCGTGTTAGGAAGTTTGAAGCAGCCGTTTATGGGTGTTCACGCTCCTTTGTCAAGTGCTGGACACTTAATTTATCAATCGAGTTTGATTAAGTAACCTGCGTCCGTTTGTGCGCCGTATGGTAGTTAATGGTCGGTATCTATTACTGATATATCGGTGTCGATTATACTGATGCTGAATGGTAATCTCCGTGACGCTGATTTCGTGCTATGACTCCGGAGACAATCCTCGCCCCCAAAAGTTGAAGAGGGACTCTCATGGTAACTAGACTGTGCGTCACTTATTCTATGTCGTCTTACGAAGGCGTGTTGAGGCGGGACCCGAGAACAACAGCGAGGATTTGGGTCAGAAGGCGCTGTGTGGACTACATTTCCACACTCCGTCAGGTGTTCAGCAACGAAATGCGTATAGACTTCCTACACTTAGTATTCCTTGACTTTAAGCTCGCAATTGATTCGTCATTTCGTTATTTCTTTTGAACACGCCTGCGCAACAGGAGATGCTCAAGCAGTCCCTGAATATTATACACTATTAGCAAACTTGTGGGCTCATGAAGGCGTATGTGGTGTTCTCTAAAGGCTTTCCTACAAGTAGTGGTGTCCTTGAGGGGTAACCACTCTGTCCATTTTCGTTTAATTTTTTGATTGATGAGATAATGGGACGATCACTGGCATGTTTACCAAACCCCAGTGCTCAGGTCTCTCAGAGCGGGAGCCTTGTCGACCAGGAATATGTGGAAGACATTTTTTCATTTATGAAGAAGAGTAGGAGACTGATAATACTGAAGAATCGGGGAGGTCATCCACTCATTTGGCGTGTGCGTTGTGCCAACAAAGTTCCTAGACGTGCTACGGTCTTTGGGTGTGCGCCTGGACACTCAAGGAGTGAAATTGGAGGCTGAGGATAGCTATACGTATACCCTAATTTGCATTGGTTTTGATGGAAGTGACCCATATGAAGTGAACACATGATTCTTGAAGAACAGAATTGTTTTTCTTAATTTTCTCCACTTGTTACGTCCAAAAGGACTACAGTACGGACTGTGTTGTACGGCTTCGAAACTTGGCCAGTACTGGTGGAGAATCTGAGAAGTCTTCATGCCTTCGTCTACCGATGCCTCAGGACGATGTACAACTGTGGCTGTTGATCTAGTGTCGGTTGATCGGTTGGGTGAGCTTGGTAGTTGACTTGCAAACGTTTCTACACCATTAGCGAATATACACTCATCTGTCGATGGATTTTCAGCAACCTTATGAGTATTACATTGCAAAAGTTTCTACACCATGCCAGGGGGCGTGGTTATTGTCCAGTTAGGTGGCTGGCTGTGTCAGATGATGTCTGGTCATTCAGCTGTAACACTGTCGGTGTCTAACTGCCATGCCACCTGAGAGAAGCACGAGGGCTGGGATACTGCCATGTTGCCCAAGCCTATATAGGGAAGTCGAGAGGCAGAGCCACGGACTTTCCGAATGTTTCCCCGCACGGTGACAAAGCATACGTAGACAAGCACCAAGCTTGGCAAACACATAAGCTGTCACCCGGTCAATAACCACTTAGCCGACCCGAGGTACCAATAATTGGACACATTGTCAATGTACATTGTACTGCTACGTTATGCTTGGGTATGCGTGCGTCCGTAGGGGACAACGGATTGCGGCATGTAGTTGGCAACTCTGTAGGAGTTGGATACTGTGCATTAGGTTTTGACCAGATAGAAAAACTCAGTCAGTTTACCAAATGCAACTTTTGTAGATCGCTCGAAATCATATTTTGACGAGCTCATTTAGATAGCTATACGTCCTATGTCGAAACACCCCATCCAGTTACTTGAGTGCGTTCTTTACCACAAGGCTATATTCTCCAGCAGAATCTACAAAGCAGTAGCTTGTTTAGGAGCGGTTAGAAGCGCTTTATGGATAACTAGGCCATAAACTGAGCGTCGCATCCCATACTGGAGAAAATCCTCCCCACTGCTCCTGAGCCTACCAGTTACCTTTTCAGAACACTTTTAATTAAGCACGTGCGCTTGCTTGCTCTACCTTCACTTACTCTACGTCTAAAAGTTGTCGCTTTGACTTAATCTGTAACGCGTCTTGGAGTGGTGTGAGGATCCTCCTGTTATCGGCGTTACAATCATTCCAGGTTTTTCTCGGCGGAGCACGCTATCTACAAGGTTGCTAAGATTTCTCTGACACTACAACCGGTTTAGTCCTTAAGGCTAATCAGGTAGATGCAGTCCTTTCGACCTTTATATACTTGGCCACCAGGCAGTTGGCGAGATGTACTCATTCATATAAATGCCGGCTGAATCACGTAATGAACGAGAGTTTTAGCTAGTTTATCGTCAAAACCAAATAAGTGTGCAACTAAGCGTATTTCGCAAATATCCCCGCTTCGTTGGTTTTTTTGTTTCTTTTTGTGGTTTTTGATAGCCAAGTGGTCAAGACGCGAATTTACTGACCAGACTATCTGCTGTTCAAACCCAACTCCGACATCTAGACTACCCTTGTCTAGGCCTGGGAGTATCCTAACCTCTGTGCTTCCTTTCATTCCACCTTAGGGTGGAATGATAGCTGGGCATCGAAGGGTTGTTACGGCTGAGCAGCTGAATGATAAAAGGAGACGAGTTTGTCTGTAACCGTCATTGTCGCAGACATTTACCCTGGGAGTATCCTGGACTGAAGTGCGATCGGCGATGCTTGACAAAAAAGCGAGTACTGGCTCATGTGATGACGCTATACGCTATTATTGCATTCAGCGTGTTTGGAGGCCAGCCGTCCCTAGTAGCCGAACATCACATCATTTGGACGGATGTGTCACGTGCAGGACACGGGCCAGACGAATGCATGCCCTGATTGGTCAGAATGCCAGCCAATTCGAGTCAAGCACGTTTGACTCGACGCTTCTCGCCCCCTCACGGACATTCTGGCACGACCTAATGGAACACTGTGACTACCCTATAAATACAGTTGTAATGATTTCCCTTTGTCTCCATAAAGGACTGTGTAGAGCTACCGTGCCTTTTGATATACCATAGTGGGCGGAGCAGGAAGCCAAGGGACCGATACAGAGTTGCACCACCGTTCAGCAAGTTACAACACAGCGATTGCGTCCTATCGCCCTTTTTTTCTGATTCCGGAAAAACGCAGCCTGGACTCCAGTCAAGTCCCATCCTAATTCCATGGTAGTGCGAGTCCTCTGTCCTCGCTTGGAAAACGAACTGATCGATAGGGTTACAGGATGCTGTTCTGCATGTGGGCTCATCTGCTGCCATGTTTACTGTTCGATTACCACCCCTCCTGACCTTTTCCGCCAATGTAAACTGCTGCTAGCTCCATTATAGAACCATCGGGACAGCCTTGCTTCATAAAGGCCAGTTGCAGGTGTCGAGTAGTACACCGTAGGTGCAATTCATATAGACCATCCAGATTGGACCTATTATCACGAAATCTCCATCCAAGCTGATGTACGTTGACATACATTTCCTGGTATGACTTGGTTCTCCTTAGAGTAGTCTGTCCGCTTTTCGTCTTTGAAACATATCTCAACTTTAATGTGTTCCCACTGATTCAAGTACGTAGCGTCCACTTTTAACTAGACTGAATGTGTCGTTCAATTGTATGCTGCATGTAGAAGCCTCCTATCAGCATCTTGGCATAGCTTTGGCAGTTCCCTATGGGACTGGCCAATTAGTTATGGACGACAGTCAAGAGTCAACATTGTTTTGACGGCTAGTCACATGTGGATCGTTTTCAGGTTGTCGATTCCCGCTTTGTTCAACAGTCTTCGTTGTCGATATCTTTACGTTCATGTTTCGACGCGAGTAAATTAACGCGTTAACTGCTGAGTGTTTTCCCCAGAAGAGAGGTGTATAAAGGCCGCGGCTCCGTAGACTCACCTGTCCACTCATCCGTACTATCGTATTTGGTTCACTGGCGATTGTAACTTCTGTTTTTAGTTCCATTCCAACTGTTCGCGTCTACGCCACTTCGTGAGAAAAGTTGGCTGCAGCAATACTCGATGCAATGTAGTAGCCTACCGCCACATCGTTTTCTACGTGTGGCAAGGGCGTTTTGCATTTCCCCTCACCTGTCATGGCCTGCAGCGCTACATCTCGACCGAAGTCGAAACGAGACGAAGTTCACACGTGGAAGAGGATACAGCCACCAAGCTTATACGAAATGTGGGAATGATCGCACATATAGATGCTGGTAAAACAACTACTACAGAGCGAATGTTGTATTTTGCACGTGAGTTTCGTACGTTTTGCCATTATTCAGTGCATGAGGACGGGATCTGAGCTATTTTCACTCACACTTTGGCTTAACAAAAATCCTACTCAGGTTGATCAATAGCGGAACCGTGCAGTGCTCAGTTGGGCGTGCGCCCACTCTCATCGGTTATTCCTACAAACTTCTCAGCGTTACGTTAAGTTGTCAATTGCCGTCTTCCCAAGGGAGCATTATCAAGCATAACGAAGTGCTGTCCTACCAACACTGTTGTGGCATCCAACTGTCACCTTCAAGCATGCAACTTAGTGTTAGTTCGGTGTTTATATAAATTTATTTCTGCCTTATCCAATTTATTTCATCAATGAATGCTAAAAACAGGATCATTTTGCCCCTCTGAATGGTAGAACTGGTGATTTTCTCTTCTGAAAGTTTTCTTGCTTGTCATAGGAGGCAAGTCAATCTGACCAGCTTAAAATTTGCTCTGGACTGTAAGTTCACCTATTCCTTCTCGCCTATACCCGTCCAGACAGAACTTATCACATTGGAGAGGTCGATCGTGGAAACACTGTGACAGACTATCTGCCGGAGGAACGCGAACGTGGAATTAGCATTGTGAGCGCAGCCGCCTGCCTCTCATGGAATCAGCACACTATCCACTTGGTTGATACTCCTGGACATGTGGATTTCACCATGGAAGTGGAACGATGCTTGGCCGTGTTGGATGGTGCTGTAACTATTCTTGACGGGACAAAAGGTGTTCAGGCGCAGACCAGAACAGTGTGGTAAGTTATGCTCGTACGTTCTCATAACTCAGTTTGCGTCGCACTGTCAGATGTACTTTTGGGACCATTCCGAAGATGGAATTCCGCGCAAGACCTAAGTTGAGATGGGACTCACTGATCAGTGGACGTTAGTTGAACATGTTCTTGTAAATCTTCTCGATACAATGGGTCTTGTGGTCTCTAGGTGAGGTACGTGAGGATGGCTTTAACGTGCATCCTTGTTGAACTCACCCTGCATTTAGATGCACCGCGTGGGAATTTCGGAACAATCGAGCGCTTGAACTTTTTCACATCATATCTCTATTTATTATGTGTTGGGCTGAAGACCACAGCTCGTGAGTAAATAAGTGCAATACGACCACACTTGTTGGAAGCAAAATCCACGGTAAAATCTAGATTTTGGTATGCTTACGCAATCTTATGTGCATGTGTAATGCGAATTGTGATCTAAAAGCTTCCACAGCAATCAGCTCTATACAACTTACCTTCTTGTGGTATGGACCTCACCGCCCACTTATGCTGAACACAACTATGATAAGGTGGTGTATAATCCCCATTCGAATAACCCGATTTCGACTAAACTGGGTCCCTCTTATCCCTCAAGGCATCAAGCAGATCGTTATAACCTACCACGGTTGGTATTTGTGAACAAACTGGATCGAGAGAATGCTGATTTCCAACTGTCCCTCAGCAGCTTGTGTTCGCAGTTAGCAAGCACTGTACGCTACGTTCCAATTCATTGGCCGGTTTCTGTCCAATCGCTAGCCAAGCCAGGTGAGAATCCGTCACCTGATCGAAAGGAGGCTAAATCCGCTCGTCGGTCAGCTGGAACTCATTTCATGGGCCTAATTGATCTAGTCACGATGAAATTCTTGGTAGGTTCCTATTTCGTTTGCATTGTATTTCTACGGATAACCCTCCCCAAGGATTTCATAAATTGTAAATCACTGGACTAAACATAGTGCCAGTATATTTCCCGCGTAGTCAAAGAGGGGCTTGATCTAGTGACAGAAGGAGTTTTATGGGTATTCCACCTTAAGTCGTCGAGTTTTATAGTCTGATCTTTGAGGTTTTTTAATAAATCTTCCTTCGAATAATTACTCTAGTGAGTTCGCAATGGAACTGCTTGTTTCGAGTGTATGTACCGCAACAAACTACATTCAACTCAGTTGCACTTGACAGGCTAATTTTCTGGTTGATTGACACTCAAACGCCTGATAATTCAAACCTGTTTTTTCAAAACAAAAAGAGTTTTCAGCAACCTTCTGAGTAGTTTCCTTTATGAAAAGCAAATTAGTTGTATCGGGTACACGGTTCTAGGGATCCAAACTGACCCTTGTGTTTCTTCGTAATGTGTTGCGACCAATTTCTGTCAGCAACCCTGAAGGGCCTCGATGTGAATCCAATGAATCCTCGCTTTTAAGTTATGGCGTTACGGAGTCTGTTTACAACGTTCCGGGTCTCATGCTACAGTTTGAAAATCTTTTTGGAACATCTCAGTTTCACATCCAATCATCTTTAGGTTTCAGTCCAGAAACGGGTTTATACAGTGACATTTTATGAAGACTTCCGGGAAGTTTTGTCACGGAAAAGACGTGTACTACCTGATAACCAAACACCTTTTTTCGTTTTTTCGGGCAATCAATCTACTAGCTGAGGGAAGACTGCGGTTGAGCAGTGCTCCTCAGCCGATATCACGCATCCATCCCGTCCACAAATTTTTGCCGGTACAACATGCTACTTACAAGTAACACAGAATGGCGTCTGTCCGAAATTTGTTAGTTTCGCAAACATAGTCCGACAGACTCACAAACACTTGCAACAACAAGAATGTTGCGTATTCTTCCAGCAATATGAATTAGTGGGTAGCTCTTTCCGCCCCAAAAAAGACGTGTTAGATGAGTTAAAAGGATCCTGAGGTTAACTCGAAACTCTGTTTCATTTCTTCTCCCAACCGAACTGCTTAACGTATGCTATACATCTAATTTTCACGGTTACATTAACACAAATGAGAGCAGTGCATAAATGGCTGCCCTAATCAACTTGACATCAGAAACGCACTCCAAAGAATAAACTTCCTGATTTGTCCATTTGGAACCAAACTTACTCGAGAGTCCGGGCAACGGAAGATCCAATTCATCGGAGTGCCCTCTGACTAAAAAGCCTGCATAGTTCACGGTTAATGGTGATGTTCAAAGCAACCGTAAGCTAATAATGTTGGGCACAACATTTGCTGCCACTTTGAGACTGATAAGAACACAAACGAAGAGCTTCTCCACCACCTATAATCTACCAGCATCACCTAGACTAACAGATGCACACCACAGTACCATTTTGAAAGTTGGGTTGGCTTATTTCCATAGTCATTTCATGAATAGCAAAGCACTTACTATAGAAACATATGATAGGGTGAATCACATACACAATAGATAAAGGAGGCACAGCATACCGAACTTGGTGAGAACAGTCTCGACACTAATTGTAATGGTTGCGCCGGATAAAGCGGACAAAGGTTGACAAGTGAGATGGATTTGAGATGGTAACCATCGACTGGCTGAACAAATTGACAGTGTAGCAACTTGAGCGTCAGCTGCATGACAGCCTTTCATGCTAGATACATCATATCAGACCAGACCTATGTATGTGTAAATTCTGAGCCGATTGGTTGGCGGTCAGTCAGTTCTATCTCTCATGTCATTTGACACACTTTGCTTAGGTGTCGGCAGGTTTGTATGCATAGAATGATAATTTGACGATGGTCACGATGTCTCGCGCCGTTTTTCGGACATTCTGGCCTGTGGACATCTTGGACAAGTGTGTCTAGTTGGCGTATTGAGGCCTCACATACATGCGACGTATGCAGCTCGTGCAGGGATGTCATCATCATCATTATCGGGTGTAATAACCGCGTACTTGTCGTACAGTTTCGTTCACCGATGATTTGGGGAGGTGGGGTAGGTAGCTGCGCATTGGAGGCGGGAGTTGATAAATTAGTGCGTAAATACAGCACTGTAGGTGGACTGTTAAGTGGGGGGATTGGGAAGGGAACAATGCATTGAAAGCAATAGTTTGGATGCATGAGCGCCATTGAGGGTGCGACTGGGCCGTGTCTGACAATGTCTCTAACCATTGATGTGGCCCGTCTCGGGGTCCCCATCCAGGAAGACGGCAGTGACCAGAGCAGCTGAGTTTGCTGGTAATGGCTTTCACACTTCGCTGCCAAGTCATTGTTTGACCGCCTCTGGCTCTCTTCCAGGCTGTGCAGGGTTGTAGCTTGATTGGTGAATTCCAAACAGCACCAACACGTCCTGACCGTGGATTTGTCATCACTGGCCCATTGGAGAGAAATGCAAAGCATGTTGAGCGTCAAGTTAATCAAACATCAGTTGAATCTGACCAACGGTTGGTTTTTAAGGGTCACTACCTCCAAATATGGGAAGCCGATTCCATCAGAACAACTGAAGTTTCCCCTTCGGGTAACTCTTCTTGATTAAAAGCCACGGTAATGGCTTTAGGACTCACATTGTTAGATGAAATATTCAGTAGCCACAATCACCAGTCTCCCCAACAAAGTCGTACTTCCCGACACATGATTATTCACTCTTTGGCTGCAACGCACATAAGAAAGGTTGAGTGCCCCCAATCAATGCCGCTTGAGCTTTTTTTTTTTAATTTGAACAGCATCATCTCGTCAATACAAGTTGAAAAGGTTAACTCTCTCAGATAGCGGGACGTCAAGTCGCTTCATTATCTCGTCGATTATCAAACCAAACAAGAATCTGACACCACTTCCCGTTGAGATGCCTCCCATACAATTCAACACGGCCACAAATGGGATCCTTTGATTATTGTGGGAACAAAAGCTTGTTGACCAACAAAGGTCAAAGAATGCGAAGACTGAGTTAGGCGTCAATGTATGCCGCTTCTATCACACTTGAGGGAGATTTGTCCCAGCGGAGGTAGCTGCGCATTGGAGGCGGGAGTTGATAAATTAGTGCGTAAATACAGCACTGTAGGTGGACTGTTAAGTGGGGGGATTGGGAAGGGAACAATGCATTGAAAGCAATAGTTTGGATGCATGAGCGCCATTGAGGGTGCGACTGGGCCGTGTCTGACAATGTCTCTAACCATTGATGTGGCCCGTCTCGGGGTCCCCATCCAGGAAGACGGCAGTGACCAGAGCAGCTGAGTTTGCTGGTAATGGCTTTCACACTTCGCTGCCAAGTCATTGTTTGACCACCTCTGGCTCTCTTCCAGGCTGTGCAGGGTTGTAGCTTGATTGGTGAATTCCAAACAGCACCAACACGTCCTGACCGTGGATTTGTCATCACTGGCCCATTGGAGAGAAATGCAAAGCATGTTGAGCGTCAAGTTAATCAAACATCAGTTGAATCTGACCAACGGTTGGTTTTTAAGGGTCACTACCTCCAAATATGGGAAGCCGATTCCATCAGAACAACTGAAGTTTCCCCTTCGGGTAACTCTTCTTGATTAAAAGCCACGGTAATGGCTTTAGGACTCACATTGTTAGATGAAATATTCAGTAGCCACAATCACCAGTCTCCCCAACAAAGTCGTACTTCCCGACACATGATTATTCACTCTTTGGCTGCAACGCACATAAGAAAGGTTGAGTGCCCCCAATCAATGCCGCTTGAGCTTTTTTTTTAATTTGAACAGCATCATCTCGTCAATACAAGTTGAAAAGGTTAACTCTCTCAGATAGCGGGACGTCAAGTCGCTTCATTATCTCGTCGATTATCAAACCAAACAAGAATCTGACACCACTTCCCGTTGAGATGCCTCCCATACAATTCAACACGGCCACAAATGGGATCCTTTGATTATTGTGGGAACAAAAGCTTGTTGACCAACAAAGGTCAAAGAACGCGAAGACTGAGTTAGGCGTCAATGTATGCCGCTTCTATCACACTTGAGGGAGAGTTGTCCCAGCATGACTCCTTTCCAGCCTGATTCCTGCTTGTTGTTCTTGGGTCATGTCTTTGTGTCAATGGAAACTAAACGGCCCCAAGTGTCTCGTTACCACGTTGGAAACTTATTGCCACTGAACATGCAGGACTGGATTTGAAGCACAGAACCTTCAGTCAGTACCTCGTGCCTTTATTCCCCAGCTATATTGGATTGCCCTTGTTAAGTAGAGGATAAATCCTCACAGCAGTCCGTCAGCGATTTGATACATTACTCGCTTAGTTACATTTCGCTATCCCTTTGTGTAGATACGGCAACTTCCAGTTATTTTAATCAAAAAGCGAAAGAGACAGTAGACCTCACTGATACCACTTTTAATGTAAAGTGAAGTTGGAACATGCGAACGTGGTGACATAACACTAGTACATGAAAATAACACTTGTGTATTCGAAGCCTATGACAAATTAGATGGCCTTTCAACAGTTTTTTTAGAACGATGGCTTTTGTTACTAAACACTTCACGCATATCGGTGAACAACGCTTCGATTGAACATATCATAAAGTTTATATAAAGTGCCATCTGTCTTTTCTCCTGTTTACATAGTACAGTTTCGAAAGCAGAAAGTACAGTTTATTCATTATCCAGACATCCAGGTTTTTGGAAAATACTGGGGTTCTTGAGCTCGCGCATTGTCTGACCGCTAGTTTCCAATTTTCACTTGAACTCACAGACGTTGACATAATGGTGATCTGCAGACTTCCGAATTGTTTGATGCGATGCCGACTAAGTTAGGTGACGTAATGAACTGGGTCTTTTGAACTTTCACTTGAACTCACAGACGTTGACATAACGCCAATCTGGACACATCCGAATTGTTTGGTGCGATGCCGACTAACTTAGATGACGTAATGAACTGCGTCTTTTGAATGATATCATGTTAATTTTAGTGTTTAATGTGCCATGCAGTCTATGGAGCGGAAAATGAGCATATTGTATGACCAGTGGTCATGACTCAAATTTCCGCAAAGTGGATCAGGAACTAAAACAATGGATCCTCTTGACTGGCCCTAGAGGCTAAAGAAGGAAAGGGGATCTCCTGACCATTCAGCTTTCATGAAAGATCTAGTGACCCAAAATATTTTTGGAGCCAGTACTTTTCATCCTCTCACTATTAGATAAACAGACTGTTCTTTATTCATTGTTCTTTATAGGATTGGTCCCAGTGTACGTCACCCGATGCTCTACCCCAAACCTCTGACTTGTTACACAAACTTCACCATTCAGGGCCAGTAAGCACGAGCAATTTTTCATCAGAGTTTATGCAAACCGTGTTGGATGCTCGCATTCGGCTGCTGGCGGAACTTGCCGAAGTGGACGAAGAATTAGCCGACCACTTTTTGGCGGTGGATCATCCAGAACACCTCATGCCCTCGGAGCTTATTCAGTCTGCTTTGAAACGAGTAAGTTTTCAGTAAATGTTGGTGACTTATGGATTTTACACCCCTCTGTGAGAGTCCTTTCCAGAACCCTAGTGTAAGCAAATCGCGGATCGACTTTCTGAGCCAGCCGCGGGCTGGTTGAAACACATCCTTCTTTTAGCTGTAACTTGTTGTTCATGAATCCTTTGGATCTTCCTGTTTCTCTCACTTTGTCAGCCACGTAGGTTACCTTTGTCATTTGTGTCTCCATCCCTCGTTTACTTTGGGCTTGGTCAATGGAACCATTTCGAATTGTATCCTATAGTACTAGTATTTATGCACACTCTGATGACGCCTGCAACGAATTGGATTTCATTGATATGCATGTGATCACGATGACACAAAGGATGAACTACACCTACTCAACCTGGTCAATCAGTCACGTGATAAACTATGTTCTCAATTATTGTCTATAATGGTCGTAGCAAGGCAGACACACTGTGGGACAACTTCTCGTACATGTTGGTCGAACACTAGCTGTCGTTTTTCAGTTTAACGTGGTTGCGATCAAGCTGTCACTGACGGCTATCAACATGTATGTTGCATCCTTCCAGCTCCTGCTTTTCAGTGGCTTCCAGCTCACACACGCACAACCGGTTCCTGATCACATCATAGAAAACGCCACAATGTTTCATCCCCACCTGTACTATCTTCTGTAAGAAGTAGGAAATCTACCGAGCGTGTTTATTCGAACTGTATCCGAGTTTTTTCGGAAACGATGCATTTTTCCATGCCCCTCTCAGGAAGGACAACCCTTCAGCTCTCGGGTGACCATCGCTGATTTTTCTACATTTTCTTACTATTCTATGAAATCTTCTGGTCAATTTATTTCCGCTTTCTGCATCTTGGTCCGGTGTTCCCACAACAAGTCACGAGTAACGCGAACGTGGCTTAGCGCTTCATATATGTGGTGGAATGCTTATGTTGCTCGTTTCCTTCATTGAAATCTCTGACACATTCCAACTCTGGTCTTAATCGAAGTATGAGATTTTAATGTGATTTTTTCAGTTATCACTTTACTTCTCGTTCTTTAATTGACCCGGCAAACCTGTCTATACAGGCCACCCATAGGGGCCAAGTTATTCCTGTACTTGTTGGTAGTAGCCGGCAGAACATTGGAATACAACCACTTCTGGATGCAATCGTTGACTACTTGCCGAACCCAACCAATCACAAAGCACCCGCTCCTGTACAACGACTCATTCATCAAGTATGGTCCATGTACTCACACTCAAGACCTCCAACAGGATTTGATCTTCCGGTGGCGGATTCTGCCCAACCACCCGTGTTGCTTGTTTTCAAGGTTTGTTTTGATCCTCACCGTGGACCGCTAAGCCTTGTCCGGATCTACTCGGGCTCCGTAAAGAAAGGCAGTCTACTTACCAACTGGTCACTGAATCGGACAGTTCCAATAACAGAAAAGGTAGGTTTTCTCCAGACAGTCAACTTAGTTCATTTACACTTCCTGTTAGCCTCTATCAAGCATGGATTTTCTCCATTTTCCGTACTGCCTCACTGGTAACGGCCACTTTAGGTTCCACAGTTACACTATATGCGACACTGCAGAGTGCCTTTAGATTCTCAAGAATGATTGGTAGATTCCCTTATGAATACTTTTGCTTCACGTCATCAGGTATTGGGTGTGTTCCAAATGACTGGCGATCAGCGTGAGTCGGTCGACTGTGCTACGACGGGTAGTATTGTTGCTCTAGCGGGTCTCGAATCTACGCACAGTGGCGATCTACTTGGTCCCGTACGGAGGACTAGCACATCGAACAAGGATTCATCGATCGACCAAAACTCTAGCGAAGAAGAGGATCATGATGTCTGGATCAATAGTCTGCCGGAGTTGAACAAGTGTGAACCAGTCGTTTATGCTGCCCTAGAACCCGGAAGCCTATCAGCTGTGCGTCCCTTGGAATACGCTCTAGCTTGTATGCAGCGCGAGGATCCTAGTTTCACCGTGAGTTGACAGATATAAATGTTTTGTGCACCCCTGTTGAGACTGGCGAGTGTATACCAATTTTGGTATACCCCATATCGTTATGTGAAAATGGATTCCCTCCAGTAGAAGCTGCAGTTTCCGGTGCCCCGTTGAAGTAGTCTCTTTTATGTCTATCGTTTTTTTTGTGTTCAGGGCGTAAAAATTACTGTGGCCGTATTTGACTGGGTTGACTTTGAATTGCTACCCCAGTCCGATTATATATATATATATATATATATATATATATATATATATATATATATATATATATATTATTCAACACAAATATGAATATGAATAAAAGCATAGCATCTTTACAAATTTCGGAATATCACATTTTGGGATTCATACGCAGACAGTGCATCAGTAATTCCTCAATGTGTATGGATAGGTTTTTCTTGTTCTGTTCTTCCAACGTTGTTTGAACCAGTCGACAGAGCTCTAATCTTCACTCTTGCCTCCTATCTGTGGTAATGGCCCTGGATGCAATTCATATTGGACACAGTGGCTGTCGTAGCCATGTTTTTAAATCCACAACGAGTTAGGTGACATGAATAAAGCAAATAAAAAGAAGTTGAAAAGGATATGACTACGGTACTACCGCTAAACACGCCGAGAACAGTACTGCTGAACGGAGTTTTTGATTCCACAAAGCGCTGGAAACACGCGTAACACATAACTGAAGGTGATGAATGTGCCATTGTAAAATATCCTTTGTAATTTTGTAACCCATTAACGGTAGTTTTTTTCAGGTGCATATACCGGCACAGTTGTAGAATAGTGATCCTGTAATCAGAAAAGTAATGACCATGGAGAAGTGCACTATGGTGAAAAGTTGAGGAGATATGTGAAAAACAATAGAACCAACTGGTCGGCACGTGGAATAGATCGATTGGATGACTTGGTCAACAGTAGGATTACGGCGGACGCAGACCTCATAGGGAGCCATCAGTCGGTCGGGGGAAAACGGACTCAGTGTGACGAGATGATTTCATGCGGAATTCAAGCGGAATCAGAAATTTGTCGGGCAATACAACCCCACTGTATTTCAAACCGGTTCGGTATGACGGTTTTTTTCACCCCAACGGCTGCTTTCTCGTGAGCTCCTCTTACTCTGTCTTTGGGCCGTTGACTATACTATTGGGATTCTGTTCTGTGTAGAATTGTAGCCGCAGTATTTAAGCTTTTCATGTGCTTCGACTCGTGGCTCAGTATAAGTGTACTTGTCTGTGAAAATGTTTGGCCTTCATACACGGCCACGTGTGCAATCTCGAGGTGAGTGCAGCGGGGATGTCGAGAAGAGGGCATGTGTAAAAAGCACAGTTTCACGAGTCGCCGTGCCAATGGTGTAGAGGTTCATCGGTAAACCCAAAACAGATCTAAACTCATCGTTTGGTACCGACACCAGCATTACGAACGCCCACCTGCCATCAGCAATACAGTCAGTGTAGAACCATAAAACGGTGTTACCAAGGGCAAGTCTTAAGTGGTTCAAAACCAACCAACGATTAGTACCCCATTAGATGGTGAATTCAACTACCCTTTTCCCGGCTAGTAATTGCTGATGTGTAGGATTTGTTGGCCAACACAGATGTGTGAAGTGTCCCCCGTAGAGATTTCTCCATACGTCGAACGTTTCTGCCTCCCGTTGTATTCTCATGAATTTATTCAAGCCGATCTGTTTCAGAATCTTTTCCGGTTAACAGGAAATTGTGGTGTCTGT
>NW_008752008.1:67840-86680 GCF_000715545.1 Opisthorchis viverrini | reverse complement strand
ATTTTACGCTCTTGTTTATTCTCCAACTTCTAACTTCTGTCAGCGTGTGAAGTTGTGTGAAAGAGTGGCCTAGTTAAAGTTTTTCATTGGACTTTTTTTGTAACAAACAAACGCTTTCAGTCATTTTACTTCATTTGTTCTGCAACGGTGAACCAACTCAGTACCTATAACACAGTTGTGCAGGCAAGTAATCTATGTGATCGAGTCTCGTCTGCCTACAAGTTTTCCTCTGTTCATCGTTGATAGTTCACCAATCTTTCGAAATGTATTTCTCAACACCAGGCTAGACTCGATGCCGAGACAGGACAGTGGATCGTTGGTGGGATGGGCGATTTGCATCTTGAGGTTATTCTGTCACGCCTACAACGAGAATACAAAGTGGACGTTCGAAATGGACCCTTACTGATTGCTTACAAAGAATGTCCTCTGGTGCGTTCAAAACAACAACAGCAGCAGACCATCAGAACTCCAGCCTTCCAAGGGTACGGTCGCGTCACTGGTTCGGTCGATGGAAGTGAGAAAGTAGCTTTTGCGATTGTTTCAGTTGAAGCCAGCGAATATCCAAAACCTCAGGTTTGTTTCTTGAGTAAAACTTGGTTCGCCACATTGGGAGCATTAATTTAATCCCTTTCATTCATTCAAAGAGCCTTAGGAAGCAGTGTATACTTGATGGTGCATGGCAGGTATCTAAAGTGATATCGATTTCAATGTCTTGTACCACTTCACAGCAAATGTCTTTTTATTTCCCTTGGACTACTCCACAGATAAAGATGCTCGTGCTTCGCGGTGCCGCTTACGGTCGCATGGTTATCCAAGGAAGAAAAAAAATTGTTCAGTGGTAGTACGCTTTCGAACCTTCAGAGGAAGGTTATTATACTGCCTCAACCAAGTGTGATGTACAACGCGATCAGCGTCGTATGTACATATATTTTGGATGGCTTTGGATAACGATAAATTCGTTAGCACAACCAACATGCAACTAGCCAAGAGGAGAGAAGCGCGGTGTTTTGAAAAATGCATAAGATGGCGGGAAATGGTGTGAAAGATGAAAATTCACATTCTCGAGATAAACACTTGGCACTTATTCAAAAATTGCATAGTTTTGGGGGATACTGATATCCCCAACAGTAGTAGATAAGTTCTTCGATCTCGACAGCTCATAAGTCCGGGTGCACTTGCGAAAGAAGAAATCATTCCACGAATTGGGATGGCAAGGCAGCGTTTGCCAACCTTGTACACTTGTGGTGCCGACGTTCATGGTGGAGTGTATTTCACGATCTGATCCTGCTTTATTGACCAGAGAGATAGCCACTTTATATTTGACCGTCGATTTCTCCGAAGCGTTGTGCGGGTACTCTGGGAACATGTGTAATGCTGAGGTGTACCTTTTTTCCTCGGGAAAGTCGACTTCCTCGTTAGATTAGCCGGCCACACTCCAAGGCTACGCTGGTTAGGCCATGTACTTCGTATGCCAGAGGGCCATGTGCCTCGCAGATCTCTTTTCGCTCAGCCTAGCCTCGGATAAGGACGACTCACGGACGGTCATTCCATGACTTAACAACGACAAATGAAAGCTTTTACCAGTCAAATGAGTCGCGTGGGTAGCTATCGTACTTCCGAAGACGTGGCTAGTGACCCAGACGTATGTGGAAGTGCCACATAGCTGGCGGTGCTCTCGCATCAGAGCATCGCCTTCACTGCATTTCTCCAACTTCCTGCTACATTGGGCAAGCAGATTTATTTGACTTCGATGAACTGTCATCGCCTCCAGCGCGTGATGAATCTCATTCCCTTATTCTTCTTGTCCTTCGTGAACGAAGATGTAGCGGCTAGAACCACTACACTGCGCTCTGCGAATTGAGAAGACTAAACTCAACAAAAAGCCAAACTCATAAAGAAGAATAATTCATTCAGTGAGTGAAGTGAGTGGAATTTTGCTTTGAGAAGTCTCTCGAGGAGCCAGTCAACACGTGGACACGTGAAGTGATTCCGTGACTGAAAACCAGAGGCTCCATATCTTTTCTAAGTGCGAATTCATCACAATGCTAATCAGCCACTTGTGGCTGAACCATTAAATGCTCAAGCTACCAGTCGGGAAGCCGAGTGTTTGAAACTTCCTGGAATTTTGAGGACTGCGTCCTGCTACTGATTCCCAAACAGCTGCACATTGCTTCTCGGCTTTTGGGCATTGATTGGCTTCACTTACAGCAGGAAACCTCAGTCAAAACCAGTTCATCCGCGTTCATCTCCAGACATGGAAACTTTCTGAAAGCAATCGAAGTACATGCTGTCAAGTTTATAAACTATCGTGTACGGGAATTTCGTTATTTCTACATGGTCCGGCATCAGTTTAACTGTGACTCATTCCTTGATGTGCTGTTATCACGCGTTTTCGCTTAAGTTACTCAGTTTAGGCTCCATTTTCACCAACATAGATGCTCATTTCCTACGTTCAGAAAATTGGTATCGCCATGTATATGGCTGGGTAGAGCGGGTGTTGACCGTGCGATAAAATTTTGCAGGCGAAGTTATTATAACCCTCAGAGGGATTTTCGACTATAATAATACTATAATATTCTTGGAGACTCACTGCACTTACTTAGGATTCATGATATGGTGACATTAAAACCCAGCAAAGAACACCTGAAATAACAATTTTTTAATAGAGTTTTGAAAGAACAACTAGTGCTTTCAGTTTGAAAGCATAAAACTAAAGTTACAAGACTTGTGAAAAACAATTTGAGTATGAAATGACCAACTCACGGTTTTAGCTCAGGTAACTCCGAGGTATTTCATATAAGTAAGTATCAACCATAACGTTTCAACAGCTTGGTTGCGATTGCCCGACGAAAACAATAAGCTATCACTCTGTTATTTCGAAAAAAGAGCACTATTAGGGTCCTGTAGCAAGTTCATTTACCCCAGTTTGTGATTCCATATGACCTCACCATTCACACTGTCACCAACATGCTTGCTGTCGAAGATATATATATATATATATATATATATATATATACATGATTAAACCTTCACAGACACTGATAACATATATGGAACAATGAACTTTGCTCATCGAATATCTGGGCCAGGATCTTGACAGTATCTGTGGAGCCAAGGTCATAAGGAAGTTTGTAAATATGAAATTTGTGAATCGACAATGTTCGGCTGTCTTCAATCTCCATAGCAACGGTCGAACCTTTGCATTCATCATCAAACTAAAGAAAAGTCCTTATATTTATTGGACTAACTTTCGAAAGTTTGTCCAGATTCGGCGTCGAAATTGAATGAATTAATCGAGCTGGCTGCAGCAGATGTAGAAAAAACCAAAGGCCCAACTGTTTTTATCGTATTCACCGACGTACTGCGCATCAGAGATTCCAGAAGCTTCATTTAGGCTTCTTCGAACTGCTTCTGTTGCTCTGCCGAAAATGACATGTGTTCGAGTTGTCGCCAGTTGTTGTGTCTTGTTGACGTTGGTGCAACCTCCATGTCGGTCGTAAAAAAATAATCGTTCAGCTGTAGCACCTTTTCGCTGCTTAACTTTCATGCCACTGTTAGGTTGGCCAAGCCTAGACAGGGGAAGTCGGGAGGCAGAGGTCGGGTTCGAACCATGTACCTTCCGGTCAGTAAGTTTGCGCTCTAACCACTTGGACCATTTCGCCCATCCATGTCGGTCCTTGGCTTCCTGCTTCGCCCACTGTGGTATATCAGAATGCATGGTAGTTTGAGACAGCCATTTGTGCAGACAAAGGAAGGTTATTAGAACTGTATTTATGGGGTCATCACAGAATGTTCCACCTGGTCACACTAGACTCTTCCTAAGGGGCGTGATCAGCCGAGCTATAGATTCGTGATCCAGATTGGCTGACATTCTGACCAATCAATGCTGCCGAAAATTCTTCGCAGGGGCTTACTTGTGGCTATTCAAGGTCGCCTGAATTCGTTTTCTGATCAGCGTGCCCACCGGACTGATTGCATACGTTAGATTGTCGGCAACTGATGCTGGCTATAGGTGAAATAGCCTATTTCATGTGGTGCCGTATTGGGTCGCTCCTTTTTTATTCCCTGAAATTGACTTCCAATTTGTTCGCAAGCCGCACCCAGTGCAAAGTGCTGATATTTCTGACTCTGACGTCGACGTGTCTGAATGGCGTACCTGCTTGATACTACCTATCCCTCCTGCTCATAGTGTTATGCTTTCGCTCTGAACTTGGATCACCCTTAAATCGGCGTTTTTCTTTTTTCCACAAGATTCACTTTGATCGTTCTTGGCTCGGCCATGTGGAACAGACTGGCAAAAATGAAATTGGTAGCCCTCATGGACGCCTTCAACACAACATTCGCGAAGTCTGCCTTTCGACACTTGAAATGGCTGGACCGTTGATGCGTTCACCAGTGGTGAACGTGGACCTTCGCTTACATCGAGTTGCTTGTGAATCACTCAGTCGTCTGCCGCAATCCATCGCCGACGTAGATGTCAGTCAACTACCGACCTTGACCAGATTGCCGTCGTCAAATTCAGCCCTCGCTTCTTTCATCACGCTACTCCGGTCGGCAGTAGCTGCTGCTGTGACGGACGGAGTGCGTAAAATACCGGAATGGCGGATTATGGAACCAATGATGTCTGTGGAACTGCGAGTCCCCACTCATTCAGGTAGGTCGGCTTAGTCACTTATTATCTTGCCCATATACGCTGCGACCGTATAAGCTAAGCCACAAGTAATTCCAAGACTGGGTTGAACTGAGCTTGCAACTTATTGTTTGTGGTTAGTTGGTGTCTTTGGGAATACCCCTATTAGATTTGTGTCTCCAGGTCCTTTCAACTTAGTAGTTCTGACGCTCTAACTTGGTAAAAATCAATCGATCAACCAGGGTTGGGTGCTGAATATCTAAAGCTATGAGTGAATATGTTGGAATTTCATGGTGCTTTTCGTTTCTGGGTCGAACGTTAACTAGACACAGGTTTTCTCTGTCTCTTCGGTTTGTGAATGTTCGATCACTTGACATCGAAGCCGATCTTACCATTGATTTCTGGGGTTGGGATGTCACCATCTGAGGGGCCCAACTGTATTATGCCGTTGTATTGCGATGACAGGAGCAGAACAATTCGAACGAGAGTGATTTGAATGCTAAATTCCCAAATCTCGCGCATTTTTAGTGTTCACGAACATAGATTTGAAGCGATAGGCTGAAACCAGCGCAGTCCTGCAGTGGATACGTGACCTTTCACCCTGAAGACACCCCGTATGATAAGATGTTTAGTTGTCGATGAGAATTTTCGGTCAGTGTTTTGGGTACGTTCTGGAAGTATACGGAATTCATCACAGTTTCTCATTATTTCGAGTGGAGGATCTAACCATAATGGAAATTTTATTCCGTTTCCATATTAAAGCGTCCCAGTTTTCTGTCAGCAGATTTATCGGAATATATCGACAGCGTGAAGTGAAAATGCTGCAAGCAACTGCACTAATCATAAGGTTGCTGAGAATTATTCGACAGCCCACGACCGGTTTCGCCCTTTTCGGGGCTCATCAGGTAGGCGTAGTCCCTGGGTTTCCGTCAACCTTATGTTCTACTTCCAACCAAATTGCACGAAATTAGCGAACTACACTCATTCGCAAACAAATTTGGTTTTCGGAGAGACTCACCTGGAAGCCAGCTGAACCTTTCGTTTCCAGGCAACTGAATGCGCTGCACCAGTCCGCCTCATGTTACAAGCAACTATTTAGTATTTCGTACACGCTCTCTTTGGACGTCTCCTTTCCATCAGTAGCTAGCTTTCTGTCGGGTTTTACACGTATATTTCACAGATTTATGAACGATGCCATGGATCATATGGGCATGGCTATTTTTCTGGGCTGTTTTTTGTGGATTCCTCATATCCTTAAGCACGTTTATTCAATTTTTCTATGCAGCGAGAATTTGATGTTGAGCTTACCCTTATCAAATCGATGGGTTCGTGGGGAGTGTTCATTTGTAGTTCTGGATTCGCGGACGATTATGAATTTAAGTGCGGAAATAGAATACACATGGGACCAAGGTAGTAGTGCGAGTCAATCACACTGCCAACCAGATGCTCGTGACCGAACGGTTTGGTCTTCAGCTTCCAGTCTGGTGGCTACGAGTTGGAGTCTTCTTGAAGATTCATGTGGTACGCATTGCTGTTGATTCACAACAGGGCTGAAACGGGTGTACAGTGCTTCTCTGCTTCTCAGTAGGGATTGACTTCATCTACAAAACAACGTCTCCTTCGGTGCGCAAGCATTCGAACGCGAAATAAAGTCACATGGCTGATCAGCGGACACAAACTTAGACGGGGCGCGATTGCCCAAGTGGTTAAAGCGCGAATTTACTGACCGGAAGATCCGTGGTTCGAACCCGACCTCTGCCTCTCGACTTCCCCTATCTGGGCTTGGGCAACCTTGCCGTATCCCAGCCCTCGTGCCTCCTTCGTGTGGTATGGCAGCCAGGCACCGAAAGGGTGCTACAGCTAAACGATTATTATTATTATTATTATTTTAGATGGGACATTACCCTGTATTTTTAATGCTTCTCTCGACCGTTTTAATGAACAAAATGAACGCTGTGCGGAGTATGACACAGTGTGTCTCGCCAATATCAGCTGCTTCCCGTGTAGAGTTCAATGTGGCCACATCAGTCATCATGCAATAAAGCTTTTCTAAGCGTTCCCTTATAATTTATTTTCTAATTCCCCTCCATAAAGTGTCCTCTTTCCTAACTTCCTTGTTTGCCGAATTAATCATCCCCGCTGATTTTTTGCTTCTGTCGGCCTATTTTTCATGAGTTTTTATTAATCTGGCGTTCCCTATTATTTCTTCCCGGTCTATCAGATTTACCTTCCCTGCCTGTGTTAACTTTACTGACAGTATTATGAGAAGCGAGCGGTATGTTTTTGTTGCTCGAACCAATCGGTACGCATGTAATAAACTTCAGTAATGGAGGTAAACCCGACTCTGCGCGGCTCATTATTCTCATGTTTACGACATACATTTGTTTGCTTCCGTTTTTTTGTCACAGATAATCAGAGTGATTCCCTGTCCCGATTCCTTGGTGATCTGTCTGCCCGACGAGCGGAAATTCTGGCGGTGGATTCAGCTGACTCAGCAGATCCGTCAACCAGTACATCGGAGGCATGTCATGTGATCCAAGCATTGGCACCACTATCAGAATTGGTTGGTTATTCGGCGACCGCACGGAGTATTTCTTCTGGGCGAGCAGAGGTTCATATGAAGCTAGCAGAATATCGCCCCGTGAGCCAAGAGTATCAAGCACAGTTGCTCAATCGACTTCAATGGAGAGCTCCAGTAGATTGATCGTTGTCGCAGTCTTCTTAGCCAAATTTATCCTGCAGGTAAAGTGTATGCCGTGACTCCTTTGTATCTCCGCAGCCGTGTCTTTGAAGCCTACCGCCTTTTGCTCTTGTACAATACATCTTGTCATGCAGTCAGACTCTGCTTTTTTTTTACAAACTAGCCAGTCAGCCGACGAGATTCCGTGGAATGTGTCCGCGATCGGGACACGGATGCCGGACGCTTCTATTGTTGTATTTTACCATCAGCATCCAAGGGTTTCTCTCCTCGACGACTTCACTTCCCGTCCATTCGCATTCACTTCCCGTGCTTTGCTGTGGTCTGGGAGACAATCCGGGTTCCAACGACGTTTCATCCATAGCACAGGTCTGAAATCGTGCTATTGTTTGGTTGGTAATAGGCCAAACTTCGATTTGTGGACGTATGACCGAAGTCGGTTGTATGCGGAGCTGAGTTTTAGAACAACAGTGGCTTAGTCAATCTCATACTGTACGGTCACCTCCGAAATGTGTTGTTAGAACGGGATTAATTAGAGCGCGGGTACTTTATTTTGAAAGGAGTCAACTCGAGATGTAACTCTAGTCATAAAGGAAACTACTCACAAGGTTGCTGAAAACTCTTCGACAACTCATGACCAGTTTTGACCTTCTTGGGACTCATCGGGTAGACGCAGTCCCCGAGTTTCCGTCAACCTTATGTTTTACTTGAACCCAAATTGGACTGTTTTCGAGAAGTACACTTATTTGCAAATCAATTTGGTTTTCACGAGAGACTCAGCTGAATCTCAGGCAGTATCAAGGTCTCCCGTATCCAGTGTTCATTTGCTCAAGTTGGATTACTTGGACAATCCTAAAAGCTGAGAGTATAGCTTCTTTCACTAGCTTCCATTCAACCTCCAACCAAACTTCGTCGTCAATGTGACTATGAGTTTGCAGTAACCAGATCATCCCGATACTTATGAGCCACTGAAACTGCTTGGCTCCGGCTTGCGTAGCCCAGAGGGAAAGCGATTTCATAACCAAGTCCTCACAACGGTGTGACTGGAGTCAAGTTGCATACCTCAGAAGAACTGATTTTTTTTATTGAGTCCTTCCATCGGTAAGTGACAGCCGCACGATTCAAGCGAGTCCATGACTTGTTTACGACTGCTGGCCTTTAGGTAAATCGGTGTGAGTGCTTGTACTGGTAGGTCGTAGTGACCGGACAATAACATAGTGCAAGACTAACTCTTTAGTGGGATCCAGTCCAAAGAAGTGTTTTCGGCCCTGGGACAGAGCAACTGCAACACCGCAGATATCACGAGTAGTCCACTCAGGATCACCCGACAGCAGAAGACAGAGGTGTTGAACTGCTGAGAGCGTACAGAACCGTTTTGCGAACATGACTGAAGTGGAATCGTATAGCCGTGTTTTGAAGACACCACGCATCGACCGAAAGCGAGTGAAAAGTTTCAGCTACAGCTAGACAGTATGGATGTTGGAAACTTCAGCATGAATCAGTTCCTGTTTAGTGATGGATTATTTTGGTTAATTTACGTCATCTGCTGAATTTATTTTGCTTGCTGTTAATTTAAACACAACAGTGATTAGGGAACTGGCAGATGGTGTGTCTACGGTGGACCTGTTGAAGAATGTGGAGGGTTTGTTGATGAAGGCCAGTGAACAAAGGCTACAAGGGAAAGTTTCACTTCCACACTGTGTAGGCTGAGTTAGAAGGTTTGTTTGGGGTGTCTAACTTCGAACCCTCGACTTAAAAGTCTCATTGCAAGTGGGGGGGGACCATTTCCGGAACCAATGACACAAGCCCCTTTGTGTGCGGAGTGTTGTTCCAGTCCTAGGGCACAGGTAATAGTCATCCGACTGCGCGCAACGGGTGTATTCGCAGCCGCATCGGGATTTCGATTAGTTTTTATTGTAATTCGACCATATTGGATGTTTTTTTTTAACGCATTCTCGGGGGAAGGCGCGTCTCTGCTTCCGTGCTGGTCGTCTCGACCAGGCACTCCAATTTTACGGCACAGTACGACCTCCAGGCTGTCACGTAGTAGGGTTACTCGCCGCTCTTTATCTCAGTACCACTTTGGCCTTCCTGTCGTTAGTATACATTTTGGGACTGGCTAGATCATCGCAGCCCGTCTGCACACAGGCAGTCACAGGCGTTTTGCGTGGTGTACTTGCAAACCTCTGATGGCGACGTAAACCTAAGGAAAGATTTTCTACGCACATACATGTAGAAGTCCATTGAGAGTCACCAACCGGGCTAGACCTGTTGACAATATGTTGTACATGTTTACGGATGTGCATTCAATGGCTCTGCAGACACGTGCGGGTGAGAAGAAACTGTAAGGAGCGGAAATGCTATTGGCGCCACGTGCAACATTGTCAACCATCGGTGCAAATGGGCCAAACGGATGATGACAGACTTTACTCCCCGGTGCAAAGCAAACCGTCAACACCAAACGGCCTCCTCCACTGTTAGAACTGAATAAGAACAACCCTAGGCTATCTGCGAGTGATCTACGTTAGGTCAATACCGGTGTCAGGAGAATTACGGCGGTATGAAAATCCATGCACAAAATTACAACCATATACGAAACATTCGAAGGACGAAGGGGTCAGTTGGGTTTACAGAATCTCTTCTCTGTTTCCAATATTATCAGCGTTTCTGCGATAGGATCTATACGAAAGCCATGAATATTGTCCATCTTCATTTGGCTTCCTTCGTGATCACGATGCTTTGCTAATATGCCTCACGTGTTTTTGAATATATCCTCATGTGGATCTGTCTGTACGAGGGTCCGATATTCAACTTATAATCCAGTACTAATAGAGGTGCCGCCATAATGAATTGTCACTTTCCTCACGTGTGCTTTGCGTATAAATGAAGAGAGTAATCGGTGGTGATTTTTCGATCTGATTGAACCAAGTGACTTTCACGTACCGTAGAAACCATCCGGTGTGAATTCGGCCTGTGTGCACTTTTCGTCCGCCGGATTGCCTGAATGATGCTTTCTTCGTCAATGAACATTACGTCCCTGCATTCGCGATTCCAGAAAGTATGGCCTGCTAACTTGATTTTTTGTCTCATGAGTAATCTGCTCCGACATCCGATCTTCAGTTGAGGCTGTTCTGAATGCAGATAACGAAAGCGTTCGACCGTCGAATGCGTTCTGGTGCCTAACAACCATGCTACCTGAAGGAAGCATGAGGGTTGGGATACTGCCAGGTTGCCCAAGCCTAGACAGGAGCAGTCGAGAGGCAGAGGTCGGGTTCGAACCACGGGCCTTCTGTTCAGTAAATCGGCGCTCTAACCACTTGAGCCATCTCGCCCCACCCTCGAATGCAAGCTGCTTATCCCTCTCTACACTTCGATCATTCGCGATGGTCCATATGCCGTAATTTCTGTGACCTTTCACGGGTTTTGGCACAACTTTTTTACCTTGTGACATCCAGAAGGATCCGTCAGGATTTCGTTCATCTTATTTTGTCGCCGGACCAATTTCATTGCGATATATGGCCACTTTGTAGGCTTAGTCCAGGAGAGCAAGGAATGGTGTGCTTTCCTTCATTAGACGCCGATGAGTTATCTATTTCCTCGTGCGAAGACCAGATCTCATCACTGAATGTCAAGAACATCGCAGTCGTAATTTCGGTGCACCACTGGTTGAATCCGCGAGCCTTTCACTGCAGTCCAGACGAAGTAGCCTTGCTAATGCTTTGCATGCTCTTAGCCTCCGTTCTTTTAGCATACTGTTGAGTTGGGACCGCACTTTTGTCTGGGCTCGAGATAGCTCAGTGGTTGAGGTCCGCGTTTGGAAACGAACTCTGACATCTCGACACTTGTCTAGGCTTGTGCATCCTGGTAGTATCCCAGCCCTCTTGCTTTCCTCGGGTTGGATCGCACCTATGAATGGCAAAAGCGTGGGCTTCGCTACGTTGTACTATCTAACCAAATCCAAGTGTCACGCTGATCCCTAAGGATGCCGGAACTGCAGTGAAACCTCTGACCTATTTATGTTGTATTTGGTATCTCCCATTTAGTTGCTGACACAGTATTCTTGTCCACAGCTGACTCCTTCTACGAAAGAACGTTTTCCTCTCGAATGAATTCCCTCTCCGTAGAATCCCTCACAAGGGAACGTTGGATTCGGTATCAGCACACGCGCACAGAATTTTATCGAGCTTTCTAGAAGTCAGTGTGGTGCGCTAGAACATATGTTTTGCGGCCAAATGAACAACTACAATCTATCTTATTCGTTAACGACCACTTTATATAGAAGGCCTCTGTATCTGACCTAGATTTACCGGGTCGCGTCAACTTAGCACAGATAAAAAGCTCGACAAGAAGGCACAATTTCATTGCATCCCGCACACTTCCAACACACCAATTCCAGCAGATGTTACTTCATTCGGAAATCCTCGTGGAAAGGAATAACGACTGTACATGTGCGCATAGTATGCTAGCCTAATATCTGGCATTGATCTTTACATGGCTTGCAAAGAGTGGATAATTGAGGATCTGTCCCGAGTGCTCCCCACTGCGGCACTCATCCGTGTACTGTGACTGCTAAATACGCGGTGTGTTTATGGTTAAAACCTCCGGAGCACCTCGGCATTAGGGGAGCCTGTTCGTTATGTCGTCTTGCTACCACAGATTAGCGCAACTCTAACGCCTTAACATGGAGGTGGCGCTTATGAGCACGAATGCAGTAATGATAGCTCCAGAGAATACGCACTTAGGAATCCTAATCAGTACGGGCATGCAGTCTTGCAGCATGGTTAGTCAGTGTATCCGGGTGAATCAGGTCAGAAGATGAGGCAACAAATGAAGGTCAGTTAAGTTCATTGGTGACTGCGAAATGGAGTAACCAACTCTGAACAGATTACTGTGAACGTTTCAAACGAATTCGGGGTCAGGAATACTAAATTAGCATAAAAATGAACCCTTCAACCAAATATCAGTATTGGGATATACTTATGTGTGTAGTCGTTGGTTTTGGGAAGCACGCAAAGTTCGGTTCGTATCTAGGGCGTCGCGGAGATACTTTCAATAAATTCGCATGCCAGTCGCTTGGATCTGGTGAGTGTTCCATCACTCCGCTTCACGTCCATAAGCAGTTCAAAGTTCGCTAGAATTATCTATAAGCTTCCTCAACTGATCCACTTGTTCTCCTTGTTTCAGGTCGTTCACTTTACCCACGCTTTCTGATTCGAGAGTCAATTATGGCAAACTTTGATTTATCTAGTTTGAAGGATGCGTTAGATTCTGCGGATAAAGAACAGCCGAAGCTAACCTCAGTTGACCTGGAAGGCATCGCCGAATTGATCAAGAGTGGTGCCGTGAAGAACATTGTGACCATGGCTGGTGCTGGAATCTCGACTGGTACGCAACTTTGTTCCTCTTTCTTGATGGGTTTGATTTTATGCAAAAACAAATCATTGTAATTCACTTTGGCATGAGTGACCCTAGTAAGCACCGATTCCCAACCTTTCTCATTTTAAGTTGACCTTTTTTCCGGCCGCTCTTCTTTTCAAGTAGACTTGGTTACAAGTGATGACTACAAGTCTACATTGGAGAATTGGCTACATGTGTGTCGCTCTCACTTCCGTTGTGTCAGTATCTCTATACACTGCGCACCATTTCCTATGTGACTTCGGCTCCTGAATGCTTTTCAGCTAACACTGTGGTTAATTAAGCCAAATAAAATAGTTAGATTGATGGAAGCAACCTAGGGGTTTCTATCGCAGTGGGACTAGGCATGAAAAGACTGTGTACAACAAATTCGGTGGTTCGGCAAATCAAATCCGTCGACCGACAGAGGATTTTCGAGCACAAACGGTCCTTTATGACGTCGTTAAATTTCCCCAGGTGGTAGCTCACTTGACAATGGCTTCTCCGAGAACTCTCAAAAGATTCGAGTGCCCTGTAGCGTTCCTACTAGGTTGGTTGGCGCCTCTTTAGAACGCATTACACACTCTCATCTCTTCAGTTACAGGGTTATACGCAGGAGGGTTATTCTTTACAGCGGTATTCCGTCGTACGATCTTAATTAAATGTTTTTTCCACTGTTTCCCCGTCATACTGTCAGTTTCTCGATATCCGTCATTCGTCCTACAGTCTACTTTTGGCGATATTACATATTCCCGAGCTGCAGTATTTATACTGATTGTTCGTTTTATTAAATCATCCAATTGACGATGACAAACGGCACTCGGGTGCGTCGGCTTGTTAGATGCGCTTGTCTGACTTCCCTTGTCGTTACATTTTCGTTGAGCCGGACCCAGTTAATTTTCCATTCCGATGTAATGGATGAACGAGGGGACACTTCGAATTTGCAACTCGACAAAGTCGCATACACCTAAACGGTCATCACAGTCACGATACTGCCGATGCATGATTGGCCGTGACCTTGTGATTGAATGTACATAGTTTTTCTGAGACCTTTGACCGATCAACTTGATAGATTCATGTATGGTCAAATAGCTGACTGGTGATTGTTAGGACGTATGGACGGTCTAATAATTCGAGCCCCGGATGTAGATTACTTAAGTGATATAGGAACATCCACACAGTCAAATATGACTACCAAACGGCAATCAGTTGACAGTGATTTCACTGACGCATTCGAATGCTTCTGGAGAGGGACATTCTCACACTCATCGACTAAATATCGGACCTCAATGAATTACTGAAATTGAGCCTTACGAATCTGTAGGATTTCTGGGACAGTCTGGGTCCAAAACTTATCATCAACTGTGAATGGGTTAGTCATCTAGACTGCCAAGAATTTTCCTGGTATAACTAGGATTTTCACAGTAATTTTGTGGCATATATCACAGACATTCCTCGTCCTCTGCTGTTGTGATGTGATGAAAATTAGGCCTGCATGCGACTCATGGAACAATGTTTTTTTGAACCGGATCTACCTGCGACTAACTGACTTGGAACAAACCTGCGACCATTTTTGGCTGCCGGAGAAATGTAGGGAAATTAAGGTTGGTAAGTTGTTGCGCGCGGTGCGCATTTATCGACTCACTAATCGGATGGCCTTAGCAAAGCATCCAGCGAAGGTTTACAAGACTATCTGCCTGACAGAATGTTCCAACTGACCGCGTAACATCTTATCCACCATTTTCTTTGTTTGGGATAATATTTTGCACTTGCGTAGTTTCTGCCTTCTCATTTTATGCACACCTCTTTACTTCCCACCGACTGCTAAGGAATTTGCGCTTGAAGCTGAGTTTTCCATCATGTTTGTACCAGTCAGGTAGGCTGTTTTGGATCCGTTTTGGTTTCTTTCCAATGTACCCCATCACAAGCTCATAAAGCTAAATCTCGTCGCAGCCGAGTTTTCGTTTAAAGTAAATTTCTGAAGACTGCGTTCGACAACTTTTTCGCTCCTATTCACCCTCTTCCTGATGTTTCTCTTGCAGCTGCTGGGATCCCAGACTTTCGGAGCCCCAAAAGTGGATTGTATGATAACTTGGGACAGTACAATCTTCCTTATCCCATGGCTGTGTTCACCATAGATTATTTTGTCGTTCGTTCATTTGTTCCTTCCATTGTGTCTTCTAACAAAGTCTCCAGGATAACCCCGAACCTTTTTTCAAAGTGGCCAAAGGACTCTACCGACCCGAAGCCAAGGTAATTGTTCACACTTGTTACCAGAAGCCACTTTTCAGCCGACCCTCGCACATTATTTTTTCCGCCTGCTGCACGAAAAGAAACTGCTGCGGCGACACTATACTCAAGTACCCGCGTCATTTGTAGTCATCTGACAAAGTTTTTTTCTCAACAGAACGTAGACGACTTGGAACGTTTAACCGGTTTGCCAGAGGACAAACTTATCGAAGCGCACGGAACTTTTCACACAGGCCATTGCATTGCGTGCAAAAAACTGTACCCGTTGGAATTCATGGCAGGTTTGTCTTCTCGGATACCGTAGCCGAATATAGTTGCAGAAGCTGTGATGAATGACAAAATCCCCAAGTGTCAAGCGAATTCATGTGATGGTGTGGTGAAACCTGGTTTGTCCCTGCCCAATCTGGCTCCACCGTTACACAATTTTAGATATTGTTTTCTTCGGAGAAGCCTTACCCGACAAGTTCCATACAAACGTTGGTCCGGTAGGTTTGACCATCTGCTCAGATGATTTCTTCTCTAGTCTCGCTTAACCCTCTGCTCAAAAGGGATGAAAGTTCGCATGTTTTTGCGTTTCCCAATGGCAATATAAGCAGGATATTATAGGCTTTTTGACGCGAGAGTGTTAACCTTACAGACTATAAAAATTCAAATTCCAACTCATCACGAATGGTTCCCACAGCACAGCGGCAATGGTGGTCGTCGGACGTATCGATGTGATTGTTGAACGTGGTAACCCTTGAACTTTTACTCTACGGATTGAAGAACCACGTGGTACATCTTCAAAAGCCTGAATTGTTTGCTTTTTTCTCTGTCAGCTCACTGAAAACTAAGCTGCCGTGACTAGACCTTCAAGACCGGACCGACGTCATCCCCTCAGATGAGCGAGCATTATGATCTGTCGTTTAACATGAACGCCAACATGTGCATTTTCTCGTTAGCGTAGTAAGGTTAACAAAAACGTAACAACTTCGAAAAAATTCATTATTGGTCTGCTACTCTGGTCTTGAAGTATTCTGCCTCCAGCTCTGCGGCCAGGTTCATTGACATTCTGCAAAATAGACAGTTGTACGTCTTGAACTCAGCCGCCAGTTCACTTCAGCAACCGGTGCACCAGTTCGCTTCTTGTAATCCCTGACGTGCTTCCTATACCAAGAAATTTCATATCAGATATTCCACGTCCCATATACGTTTGGTCCGTCTTGTGGTAAATTTCGATTTTCGTTTTTGCCCGTTGCAGAATTTGCCCCCCCCCCTGAAATGGGGACAATACTCGAGGAAAGATTTTCTAGTCTCTTATCGCGAGTAGCCTTCGTCCAGGGCAGTGAGGAAATCTGGCACAGATATTCTGTGCAGGCATGTTCAAAACACAGCTTTGTGACTCTGCATGTGACTAACAATGCAGTGAGAGTGTCCAATTGGAAAGCATAAAGGCATAAAAGGATACGTACGAATAGAAAAAGCATGAAAGTTGGGAGAGTAATTGTCAAAACTAACTGCCCTGCACTGTTGGCTGTAAGCTGCCCTTAAACGGAGGAGGCTGAGATCAGCAAATTGCTGCAGCCTCCATGATGTGAAGCTTTTGCCTGATTGGACATAAAAAAGAAGTAAGGCACATTCGTCGGATGAGTAACACAGCCGATTTGCAAGGGACATCCGTCTCTGGCATATTTTCAACATTCTCTTCCAGATTTCTGGAGTCATTTTGCCACGGGCCCCCTGCATATAGCTCTCATGCACATGGTTAGTTTGCGGGTGCTTTCTGATCCGCGGATTTAATCGAACTGGCACGTTAAATTGGGGTCAGTCTGTCCCGAAAAGCTGAGAAGCACGTTACTTCGGTTTCATCCTTCTTTTAACAGAATAAATGCCACTCAGTTCACAGCACTCTGTGGAATTGTTGAAATGGCAGGTTTTTGGGGGTGATCCGTTGCCTCAAAACCTTTGAGGGTGGGTTAAAAATTCTCAAATAAAAATGTTGCAGCACATCCAGTTGTAGAGTTATGCATTCCAGTCTCTCGTGAAAACCAAATTGATTTGCAAATGAGTGTACTTCGCGAAAACAGTCCAATTTGGGTTCACGTAGAACATAAGGTTGACGGAAACTCAGGGGCTGTGCCTACCTGATGAGCCCCAAGAAGGGTAAAACCGGTCGTGGGTTGTCGAAGATTTTTCAGCAACCTTGTGACTAGTTTCCTTAATGAAAATGTTGCATTATGTTCTGTGCATGCTGGAAACAAAAATCACCTCAATCTGCCTTCATTTTGTCGCCATTTGTTTTAATTAATCTCCCTTCTTGAATATTGGCCGCAATCGATTTTCACCCTGCTGTGCTTTGGATCCAAAAGTGGGTTCAGATATGTTCGTTGAGGAATTAGGAGCTGTCCGCTTTTCATCCTTCATGGCGTTTTTTCAGTGATTACATGGCGAATAACCATGTGGTATTAGTGGGTGTAGTCAATAGTCAAAAGACTAACCCTGTTTTGCTTTATGAATGGGTGTACTGCAAATGCAATACAAACGGAAAGTCGCGTAATCCGAAGAAGCTGGTAAGCTGAGCGTATTTGCTGTGAACAAACAGTACGCTATAATCGACGTAGGTCCCACCATGCTAGTTGATCAGGCTATTTGGACCCCTAACCACACGTTCGTCAGCTAGTTTCGTTCAGCTGCCCGGGGTTATTAACGACATGATCATCCTGGAATGTTTTGTTATTTATAATGGAAAACTCTGCTGCAGTTTACCACCACACTTGACCTACGGGCATAGGTCATCAACATCTGCAAGTCTTGCTTTCTTCCAACCTCGCAAAGCTTGTCCGAAAATAATGAGAGTCTACGGCGATGATAATTTGGAATAGCACTTATCGAGGACCCAGAACACGTACTTCTATGTGTGTTTGAGTCAAGCAGATGTAAACAGCAGAAATTATTTACAGAAGTGGCACAAGCACTATGTAATTTTTACAACGCCCACCGAATTATTTCAGGCAGATGTAAACAGCAGAAATTATTTACAGGAGTGGCACAAGCACTATGTAAGTTTTACAACGCCTACCGAATTATTTCAGCTGCAGAACTACCTGCAACTTTCGTCCATCGTAAGCCACTCACTTTTACCACAATTGCGATGTCTTATTACATTACTCACCGTTTTAACAGCCGTTGGTGATAGATGACCTTGAAGATTCGCTCACCTAAGCACACCACCCTTACGGATAATTGACAGAGCAATTCATTAGACATAGACGTTCCTCACTATGCATTGGTAACCATTTTGCGAATACTGAGCGGCGGTATTTGGCATAAACTGTTTTCCTCACTTTTAGCCCACCTAAATCTCAACCACACACCGACAACTGATTATTTTGTCACACATGATCCGGTTGTGATTGCCTCTTAAACTGAAAATTCTCAGCTATGAGGATCTTATGGATTGGTAGATATTTTTCTTTATGAACAGTTACTCATCTATTAACAGTAGCGTGCATTTGTAAAAGTTTCGGATACCCACGCTATCCATACACATGATTTTCAAAGGTGAAAAACCGTACACTGTCTTTCGACCGTTAGTTTCCGTTGTCCTGACACACTACGACGAGCAAGGGTGTGGATGTATTGTGCAACGTTGCCTATAGGTTATTTCATTTTTGGAAGGTGAACTCGAAGTAATGTCAGAAGGTAAATAACACTAACAATAAACGGTTATGTATAGTTGCTACCAGAGATACTTTAGTACAATTGCATAACACACAAAATGAAAGAGACTTATCGAGTTCTTCGTTTGATAAGTTGTGGTAGATACAGCGGAGGTTTGTAGGACGCAGTTGAATTGAACGCGGGTCTTGACCGAGCGTGTTGAAATCTT
>NW_008752008.1:60089-66662 GCF_000715545.1 Opisthorchis viverrini | reverse complement strand
ACGTAGGTCCCACCATGCTAGTTGATCAGGCTATTTGGACCCCTAACCACACGTTCGTCAGCTAGTTTCGTTCAGCTGCCCGGGGTTATTAACGACATGATCATCCTGGAATGTTTTGTTATTTATAATGGAAAACTCTGCTGCAGTTTACCACCACACTTGACCTACGGGCATAGGTCATCAACATCTGCAAGTCTTGCTTTCTTCCAACCTCGCAAAGCTTGTCCGAAAATAATGAGAGTCTACGGCGATGATAATTTGGAATAGCACTTATCGAGGACCCAGAACACGTACTTCTATGTGTGTTTGAGTCAAGCAGATGTAAACAGCAGAAATTATTTACAGGAGTGGCACAAGCACTATGTAAGTTTTACAACGCCTACCGAATTATTTCAGCTGCAGAACTACCTGCAACTTTCGTCCATCGTAAGCCACTCACTTTTACCACAATTGCGATGTCTTATTACATTACTCACCGTTTTAACAGCCGTTGGTGATAGATGACCTTGAAGATTCGCTCACCTAAGCACACCACCCTTACGGATAATTGACAGAGCAATTCATTAGACATAGACATTCCTCACTATGCATTGGTAACCATCTTGCGAATACTGAGCGGCGGTATTTGGCATAAACTGTTTTCCTCACTTTTAGCCCACCTAAATCTCAACCACACACCGACAACTGATTATTTTGTCACACATGATCCGGTTGTGATTGCCTCTTAAACTGAAAATTCTCAGCTATGAGGATCTTATGGATTGGTAGATATTTTTCTTTATGAACAGTTACTCATCTACTAATAGTAGCGTGTATTTGTGAAAGTTTCGGATACCCACACTATCCATACACATGATTTTCAAAGGTGAAAAACCGTACACTGTCTTTGGACCGTTAGTTTCCGTTGTCCTGACACACTACGACGAGCAAGGGTGTGGATGTATTGTGCAACGTTGCCTATAGGTTATTTCATTTTTGGAAGGTGAACTCGAAGTAATGTCAGAAGGTGAATAACACTAACAATAAACGGTTATGTATAGTTGCTACCAGAGATACTTTAGTACAATTGCATAACACACAAAATGAAAGAGACTTATCGAGTTCTTCGTTTGATAAGTTGTGGTAGATACAGCGGAGGTTTGTAGGACGCAGTTGAATTGAACGCGGGTCTTGACCGAGCGTGTTGAAATCTTGTCGTTTAATGCAGAACGATATCGAGCTCAGACGTTGTGAGTGACGATGTGCTTGCATTGTTTGTCTTAGGGTAAGATTCCAGTAATCTCGGTTAGTCGTGGAGCGAATGTTCATGACATAATCAAAGCAGGAGTGAAACAGTGGGTGTGCATGTGTTAAACAAATTATGTGAGTGGTTGAAGGTAAACATTGATGAGGTACTAACCGAACTGCAAAGATCGTTGAAGGTGAACGTTGACGAGATGGCAACCAAACTCTGCTAAAGCGGTTGAAGACAAACGTTGACAAGATGGTAACCAACAAACACAATTGACGAATCTGATGAAATCCTAGATCAACGGGATTATACTTTGTAAAGGTAGTCTACATTTTGCGGCAGATTTTTGCCATTTAAGGTTTCAACGACAAGTTCTCTTTAGTCGTCTTGCTCTCTCGTCCGTCATTTTACTTCCCTTATCTGTTCGTTCCTTCTATTTTGTAGAATAATCCTTCCCAAACAGCTTCTGATAATAAAGATCCACAGTGTCATAACAAAAGCCTAAGTGGCACCCACTTACCGACAGTATGAGAATGATGAAAACCACGTTTCTCAGTAGTTACCCGCTATTCGACACGTTCTGTTTCGGCGTTTACGAAAGATTTTTGTTCATTTTCGCTCAGCTGTTAGAGTGCGAATTTACTGACCGGAAAGCCCGCGGTTCTAACCCGACATCTGTCCCTCGACTTCTGATCAGGCTTGGCTGATCTGACAGTATCGTAGCCCTCTTGCTCCCAATGGTTGGAATGACACCTAGGCACCGAAAGTGTTTCACAACTGAACGATTATCTTCCAATGATGTGAAGCTGCATTTCATGTGCTCAGATTTTTGAATTTCCGTTAGACCTCAGTCTCAAGGATTTTAGTACTTTTAGCCAACAAGCTCGTTTTCCGGATAAATAGCGCTTTTCTTTCCGCCTGCATCTGTCCAGGATTTCTCCGTTTGTGATCTTTTGATCATCATTGGTACTTCACTCACGGTGATGCCATTTTGTATGTTGGTGGATAAAGTTGGTGCCGGTGTGCCTCGACTCTACATTAATCGTGAAGTTCCCGAAATGGGTTTGGTAAGTCGATATACGTGTGACAACGTAATGTTCAGTTTTATCATCTGTGCTGAGTTAGTTAAGCGGTTTACATGCGTGACTTCTGCACTAGCGGTTTGCAGCGGATGTGGTGCTTTCGTTTGCGTAAAATCGATGTATATTCGTGTGGAGTGCAGCTGGACGTGATTCATTTTGGACACTGTTGAATAAATTTGTTCATTCTGAATGATCAGCTTCTTCAGTTCCAACACAGTTTCCAGTACAGGTGTACCGTTTATCAAATAAATACTTCGGAGTTGCCAAGAGATACCATTTCCGAAGTAATTCGGACGATTAATTTATGTCTGACTTTGAGGTGTATTTTCATATCCCTCCAAGTGTTATTTCGTTGGTAATGTTTTGAACTATCGGTGTAACGGTGGATACTACTGATGAGGCATGCAAGTAGTGTTTCCTTGCGAATCCGCTTCGCGGCTCTTGAAAAGTGAGATCTCTTACGGAATTTGTGGAGTCGCTTTGTGGCATTTGCTTGCATTCGGGTAACAGTCGATGGATATTCAGGAAAGTTCAGGAAGACTCGTTCAAGGAGATGGGCACTTAGTTTTGTAAATAAGATGCATATGAGATTTCTGCTCCACTGTCCGATAGTCTGTAACTGTTCAGTTGGTGTTTCTCTAATGAGCAACTCCGCAGCGAGAAGCTTCTTCCTTTCGTCGGTAGCCAGAGTGTTGATCTGTTCACGTAGATCGGAGGTTGGCGTGCAAGTTTTTCGTCATTATTTGAGGAATCATGATCAATACACTGTGGTGATATTTCCCCTTTTGGTGAGGAAGAGTTTGCCAAGCTTGGTGGCCTGATACGCTACCTGGCCAAAAATGTTTTATTTCTTTTCCTCTCAACCACTGGTATTCATCCACCATGTCGGCTCACCCGTTTGGACGACATGGTTACACTTTTTCATGGGTTTTGATCATGACAGGTCTACTTGGTGATGCAGGGTTTAAACTGTCAGCTAATGTGGTTGTGGGACAGTATGGCTGGTCAGTTTTTGTAAAGTACATTTACGCTTCGTCCACGAGATATGCTGTTTAATGTCTTGCTTTCCCCTGCTTGTTTGATTTCTTTTTCAACTCCCATAAAGGGTTGCGTTCCTTGGGACGATCCGGAAAATAGAACGGATGTCTTTTTCCGAGGAGATGCTGACGATGGCGTTCAGCGTCTGTCCGAGTTGCTCGGGTGGAAGGTATAGCATCACTTTTTCCATAGTTTTTTAATGTCTTTGGCTGATTCATCTTATTTTGGGCGCAATAACATTTTACATGCAATCAGATGTTCACGATACGCTTAGCGTTAGCGCATAACCACACCCCAGTATCCACCATTCACTTTCGTTTTTATGTTTCGTCAATGCGTTTTATATTGCTACGGTCGATGCCACATGTGTCTAAAGCGCTTATGCCTGCATCATCAGTGTAACATGTCGTTCAAGAAATTTGAGAACTTCGCTCTTCATTCTGTTCGCCTTTATTCTCACTTTCTGAACAAGGACTTCTGTACACACATCTGTCGTGCTGGTGGACCGCTTATACGCACACTGACATCCTGTGAAATGCTTGCTCATAAGGCGCATAAACGGCAATAGTCTTGCGGTTTGGTTCTGTTTACTAGTGGATGGTCTTCAGTTAATCTGATAGACGGTTCTACGAATTCAGTCGAATCCAACAGTCGCTCTGCACTAGTTCATGGCGCTGTATATTTGACATAGGTCCTGTTTCAACTTTTGACCTCAGGATTACGATGGGACTTTCCAGAGTGGGTTCTTCTTGGACGGTGATTCTGCTGACCGTGCACTCGTGAGGTGCCCCCAATTTACTCGCCTGATTTTACGGTCGATCGACTTCTTAATGAGACAAACGAGGGAACTTGTGAGGAAAATTACTGATAGTGGAACTGTGAGACATACTGAGAAAAGGGTAGCATGTTCGCGCTGATCTACCCTTTGTATCTAACCCCAAGAGTCATCCACAAGACCGCCCTCTACTTGTTTGTTTGTTCGACTTGATCGCAGCCGTGACAGTAAGGTAATTGCTTCGCACTTGGACCGGGCGGGGCGCGGATATTTTCCCCTAATACACGGCAGCGAAGCGTTAGTTTTGAACACTGATGTTATGCTGTCGANTTTTTTTTTAAATGTCTTTGGCTGATTCATCTTATTTTGGGCGCGATAACACTTTACATGCAATCAGATATTCACGATACGCCTTGCGTTAGCGCATAACCACACCCCAATATCCACCATTCACTTTCGTTTTTATGTTTCGTCAATGCGTTTTATATTGCTACGGTCGGTGCCACGTGGGTCTAAAGCGCTTATGCCTGCATCATCAGTGTATCATGTCGTTCAGAAAATTTGAGAACTTCGCTCTTCATTCTGTTCGCCTTTATTCTCACTTTCTGAACAAGGACTTCTGTACACACATCTGTCGTGCTGGTGGACCACTTATACGCATACTGACATCCTGTGAAATGCTTGCTCATAAGGCGCATAAACTGCAGTAGTGTTGCGGTTTGGTTCTGTTTACTAGTGGATGGTCTTGAGTTAATCTGATAGACGGTCCTACGAATTCAGTCGAATCCAACAGTCGCACTGCACTAGTTCATGGCGCTGTATATTTGACATAGGTCCTGTTTTAGAAATGTCTAACTGGCTCGATTCGCTATCGTCTTCCCCCAAGCATTGTCTCTTGTTTTGCATCATCCCCCAATATTCCCCTTTTTAGGAGGAGCTACTCGATATGAAGAGGTCGATTGATGCCACACTGGGCGAGGTCGCAGCAAAACGTGCTGGAACTGAGAAGAACAGGATCGAAAACGAGCCCAGGAAGTAGCTGTTGCACTGCGTTTTATTGCGTTCAGCGGCTAACTGTCTTAACCCCTTAATTCTTGTTATTTTGTCACCACTCTTGCATAATTCTCGGCTGGACTTGGCGCGCTCACTTGCTTTGGTTACATCATCTTTCGGACTTCCAGTGTCTTTCATTTAATTGTTTATAGTATGATCCTGGCATATAGGTTTGACTGATACACTCGTCTGCATACCGATTTGGTTTTCACGGGAGACTAACCTGGGACCGAGCTGAGTCTGTCGTTTAGGAAATTTTTCTTGGCGGTTTGCACTCTCCGTTGTTTATTTATTTTTCAGATATAGGTGGATAAATGGGCTGAAACATCGGATCGATGCACTTCTGCTCGTTTTTTATTCATAGCTGATTGTGCTCCGAGTTAGCTTAGTCAGCAAGTTAGCTTAGGGCGAGATTATTCAAGTGGTTAGAGCGCGAATTTATTGATCAGAATGTCCGTGATTCAAACTCTACCTCTGCCTCTGGAATTCCCCTGTCTAGGCTTGAGAAACCTGGTATTATCCCAGCCCTCATGCTTTCATCGAGTGTCAGGGCAGTTGAACGCTTTTTCAGCCTAATGTAAACATGGATGCTAAATTAGAAATGTATAGACGGAGTGATACAAGTGGAGTGAACCAATTTTCTGTTTGGGAATTTTCCTATCTATGATAGCATTTGAACTCTACTGTGTTTCGTAATGTCCTTGTAATTTGCCATGCAGATTTTAACTGCATGTCAAATTTATTCTTGGACACTTCTCATGATTGCCACTACCTCTGGAGCCCACCAACATTGGAATTTGTGGCGTAGGTACAATAGCCTGACTGGTTTGTTTTTGACAACGGTAGTACGAATATTTTTAGCCGGAATGTGGCAACACTGAACAGACTAATGTAATGTATTCGATGTTCAATGGGTACTCAAACATGCTGTTCGTCTTCCCCTTGGATAGCCTGGACTAAGGGTTCGTCGAGAGACGATGAGATTTCGAGGAAACTGGCGTTACACAGAAAGTGTATCAGTGCTGTATCTATCTCACAAAATTGGAATTAGCCCTTTTGATGATTGGTGGAATCGACCACAATGAGGAAAATAGTTTTTATATTTATTTTTCGAAGAGTGGATATACATTTTGTCACAAAACGGAAGACCGTGTTGTCTACGAGCTTATCCAGTCGGTTACCCGAGCCACAGTTAGTAAGCTACGATTGTTTTAGATTCGAAAGAAGCAAACGGTGAGCGATCAACTTCGGACGCTTCCATTTCTCAATTATTCATAACTGAGAGGACCCATGAACAACTACGACTCTAGATGTTGCCGTCGGCAGCCGGTATAGTACAATCAACAACATGTAACCGTGTCTTTGTCCAATGCCACCCAATAACCCATCATTCC
>NW_008752008.1:53253-59004 GCF_000715545.1 Opisthorchis viverrini | reverse complement strand
GTCGTGTTGTCTACGAGCTTATCCAGTCGGTTACCCGAGCCACGGTTAGTAAGCTACGATCGTTTTAGATTCGAAAGAAGCGAACGGCGACCTATCAACTTCAGACGTTTCGACTTCTCGATTATTCATAACTGAGAGGACCCATGAACAACTACGACTCTAGATGTTGCCGTCGGCAGCCGATATAGTACAATCAACAACATGTGACCGTTGCTCTGTCCAATGCCACCCAACAACCCATCAGTCCCTGGTGTACCCAAATATGCTCAAATCATTCCGCATAATGCTCAAGGTCAACCGATTGAGTTTTCCTTTCGACACATGACAGATGTGGATGATATCTGTGCGGGTTTCCTGTGTGTATGAGCCTACTGACGGTAGCTCTGATCGATATTCCACATTCGTTATCTACTGTCACACTGCTGGTTGAGTGTGATTCGTACTGCATTCCATTATTCACATTCACTTGAGATTTGCCATCTTTCCGTGTGGGAGTTGTGGTGTTGCACATAAATCATCGTTGCTGGAAAAGATGTGGATAAAATGACAACTACGCGCCGTTCAATGGGTGGATACCGGTCCGCTACTGTTACCGGGGCGTACCACACTAGTTGATCGAATGCCTGTTGCTTTCCGTCGGTTCGTTCACATTTCATCTTTGTTTCATAGCTGAAGCATCAGGGTATACTTGTGGTCTCTTATTATCGCGTATATGATGTTCAGATCAACAAATTGGAGTTGCTATTTCCCATGGGACTGCTGTGGTGATGGTTAGGTACTCTTTGGACTAACAAGCGATTTTCAATTTCTTGTCGCAGTGAGCTTGACGATTTCCACATATCANTTCAAGTGGTTAGAGCGCGAATTTATTGATCAGAATGTCCGTGATTCAAACTCTACCTCTGCCTCTGGAATTCCCCTGTCTAGGCTTGAGAAACCTGGTATTATCCCAGCCCTCATGCTTTCATCGAGTGTCAGGGCAGTTGAACGCTTTTTCAGCCTAATGTAAACATGGATGCTAAATTAGAAATGTATAGACGGAGTGATACAAGTGGAGTGAACCAATTTTCTGTTTGGGAATTTTCCTATCTATGATAGCATTTGAACTCTACTGTGTTTCGTAATGTCCTTGTAATTTGCCATGCAGATTTTAACTGCATGTCAAATTTATTCTTGGACACTTCTCATGATTGCCACTACCTCTGGAGCCCACCAACATTGGAATTTGTGGCGTAGGTACAATAGCCTGACTGGTTTGTTTTTGACATCGGTAGTACGAATATTTTTAGCCGGAATGTGGCAACACTGAACAGACTAATGTAATGTATTCGATATTCAATGTGTACGCAAACGTACTGGTCATCTTCCCCCTGGAGAGCCTGGACTAAGCGGTCGTCGAGGGACGATGAGATTTCGAGGAAACTAGCGTTACAAAGAAAGTGTATAATGTATCTATCTCACAAAATTGAAATTAGCCCTTTTGATGGTTGAGGGAATCAACCACAATGAGAGAAGTAACCTTTAGATTTATTTTTTGAGGAGTGGATATACATTTTGTCACGAAACAGAAGGTCGTGTTGTCTACGAGCTTATCCAGTCGGTTACCCGAGCCACGGTTAGTAAGCTACGATCGTTTTAGATTCGAAAGAAGCGAACGGCGACCTATCAACTTCAGACGTTTCGACTTCTCGATTATTCATAACTGAGAGGACCCATGAACAACTACGACTCTAGATGTTGCCGTCGGCAGCCGATATAGTACAATCAACAACATGTGACCGTTGCTCTGTCCAATGCCACCCAACAACCCATCAGTCCCTGGTGTACCCAAATATGCTCAAATCATTCCGCATAATGCTCAAGGCCAACCGATTGAGTTTTCCTTTCGACACATGACAGATGTGGATGATATCTGTGGGGGTTTCCTGTGTGTATGAGCCTACTGACGGTAGCTCTGATCGATATTCCACATTCGTTATCTACTGTCACACTGCTAGTTGAGTGTGATTCGTGCTGCATTCCATTATTCACATTCACTTGAGATTTGCCATCTTTCCGTGTGGGAGTTGTGGTGTTGCACATAAATCATCGTTGCTGGAAAAGATGTGGATAAAATGACAACTACGCGCCGTTCAATGGGTGGATACCGGTCCGCTACTGTTACCGGGGCGTACCACACTAGTTGATCGAATGCCTGTTGCTTTCCGTCGGTTCGTTCACATTTCATCTTTGTTTCATAGCTGAAGCATCAGGGTATACTTGTGGTCTCTTATTATCGCGTATATGATGTTCAGATCAACAAATTGGAGTTGCTATTTCCCATGGGACTGTTGTGGTGATGGTTAGGAACTCTTTGGATTAACAGGCGATTTTCAATTTCTTGTCGCAGTGAGCTTGACGATTTCCACATGTCAAGAATGGCGAATTCGTTTGTTATACTGACTAATATGTATTATATTACGTTCCATACTCTCTTGAAGTTATGGCTTTCATCAGAGCTTAAGGACTAAGTTTTCCGTTCTGTCTTTATACTGCTCATTACTAGTCGTTTTCTTGTTTTGAATCCATTCTTCTTAGGGCTGACATTCTCCGCCAAGGGATAATCCCACGATATTGAATGACTGGTGTAAATTATGCCTAGCACTGACCGTGAAATATTAAACTGCGGGGTTAAATTCACCCCAAAGAGGCGATAGAATTCAAAGTTTTGACAAACCCTGAGGAAACGCCACAAAAGTGTGAGCGAATTCGTCAGGCCTAATGAAGAATAGTTTTTTTAAACCATGAGAAGTAAATTATGGGTGTACAGGTCCTGAATGAATGTGAAAAACATGAATGTACAGTATCCTTCAGTTACTCAGCTGTTTTAGTGTCAACATTCATAATTAGGCCAAAAATAACAAAGCATTTTAAGACATTTAGGCTTAGGACACGTCACTGGGCGTTCAACAAACCCACGTGTGACGTGATTTGGGTATCAGATTCAGGTAGCTGATGGTTACTTGATGGTGTTTAGGTCTGTGTTTGAGGCGGTCAGACACAAACGGCTCCATGTATCTCTGTTACCTGTGCTGTGAAGCCCCTAGTACGGACATTGTCCACAGGGTGGATCACAATGTATTCTAGTTTTTTGTCTTGTAGAGTACTCCTTCCCACGGGGAATTCCCAAAAAATGCTTCTTTCGAGCTGACCAATTTAGTTGCATGAGTTTTTACTCTCAGAACGGTCATTATTAGATGAAACAAACCCCATAGAACCGAAGGGGAAACACAAAGTGAACATTACAATGAAAATACTCTACACCAGTTACCCAGACTGTCATCGTTCGAACGATTTATTCGCAGGTACTTCTAGTGAACGGTAGATACTACTGATGAGGGCATGCCAGCAGTATGTTTTCTAAATCCGCTTTGCGTCTATTGGAAAGTGAGATTTACCACGGAATTTGTGGAGTTGTTTTGTAGTATTCGTTTGCATCTGTGTAATAGTCAATGAATATCCAGGAAAATTCAGGAAGACGTGTTCAAGCAAGTTGCATATGAGAGTTTTGCTTCCCTGTTCAATAGGCTGTAACTCATTTTTTCCCAATAAGTAACCTCGCAGCGAAGGCCTTCTTCTTTTCACCAGTAGCTATTTCGCCAGATCGGCTAGAAAGATAGCTCAGGATGCGCGCATAGCATCACTTGTTGAAGATATCAATGAAACTAGATGATAACTGCTGGTGACATCCACGCCAATTGGAGATGGATTAACGCATGCCATACTTTTGAATATCTGGGGAACTCAGTCCAACCTAAGCGAGATAGGTATTCAACTACATATCCACAANATTCGATACTCAATGTGTACGCAAACGTACTGGTCATCTTCCCCCTGGAGAGCCTGGACTAAGCGGTCGTCGAGGGACGATGAGATTTCGAGGAAACTAGCGTTACAAAGAAAGTGTATAATGTATCTATCTCACAAAATTGAAATTAGCCCTTTTGATGGTTGAGGGAATCAACCACAATGAGAGAAGTAACCTTTAGATTTATTTTTTGAGGAGTGGATATACATTTTGTCACGAAACAGAAGGTCGTGTTGTCTACGAGCTTATCCAGTCGGTTACCCGAGCCACGGTTAGTAAGCTACGATCGTTTTAGATTCGAAAGAAGCGAACGGCGACCTATCAACTTCAGACGTTTCGACTTCTCGATTATTCATAACTGAGAGGACCCATGAACAACTACGACTCTAGATGTTGCCGTCGGCAGCCGATATAGTACAATCAACAACATGTGACCGTTGCTCTGTCCAATGCCACCCAACAACCCATCAGTCCCTGGTGTACCCAAATATGCTCAAATCATTCCGCATAATGCTCAAGGCCAACCGATTGAGTTTTCCTTTCGACACATGACAGATGTGGATGATATCTGTGGGGGTTTCCTGTGTGTATGAGCCTACTGACGGTAGCTCTGATCGATATTCCACATTCGTTATCTACTGTCACACTGCTGGTTGAGTGTGATTCGTACTGCATTCCATTATTCACATTCACTTGAGATTTGCCATCTTTCCGTGTGGCAGTTGTGGTGTTGCACATAAATCATCGTTGCTGGAAAAGATGTGGATAAAATGACAACCACGCGCCGTTCAATGGGTGGGTACCGGTCCGCTACTGTTACCGGGGCGTACCACACTAGTTGATCGAATGCCTGTTGCTTTCCGTCGGTTCGTTCACATTTCATCTTTGTTTCATAGCTGAAGCATCAGGGTATACTTGTGGTCTCTTATTATCGCGTATATGATGTTCAGATCAACAAATTGGAGTTGCTATTTCCCATGGGACTGTTGTGGTGATGGTTAGGAACTCTTTGGATTAACAGGCGATTTTCAATTTCTTGTCGCAGTGAGCTTGACGATTTCCACATGTCAAGAATGGCGAATTCGTTTGTTATACTGACTAATATGTATTATATTACGTTCCATACTCTCTTGAAGTTATGGCTTTCATCAGAGCTTAAGGACTAAGTTTTCCGTTCTGTCTTTATACTGCTCATTACCTGGTGTACCATGCTCAAATCATTCCGCATAATGCTCAAGGCCAACCGATTGAGTTTTCCTTTCGACACATGACAGATGTGGATGATATCATATCTGGTTTCCTGTGTGTATGAGCCTACTGACGGTAGCTCTGATCGATATTCCACATTCGTTATCTACTGTCACACTGCTAGTTGAGTGTGATTCGTGCTGCATTCCATTATTCACATTCACTTGAGATTTGCCATCTTTCCGTGTGGGAGTACAGGTCCTAATGTGAAAAACATGAATGTACAGTATCCCTCGCAGTTACTCGGCTGTTTCGATGTCAACATTCATAATTAGGCCAAAAAAAAAATAGCATTTTAAGACATTTAGGCTTAGGACACGTCACTGGGCGTTCAACAAACCCACGTGTGACGTGATTTGGGTATCAGATTCAGGTAGCTGATGGTTACTTGATGGTGTTTAGGTCTGTGTTTGAGGCGGTCAGACACAAACGGCTCCATGTATCTCTGTTACCTGTGCTGTGAAGCCCCTAGTACGGACATTGTCCACAGGGTGGATCACAATGTATTCTAGTTTTTTGTCTTGTAGAGTACTCCTTCCCACGGGGAATTCCCAAAAAATGCTTCTTTCGAGCTGACCAATTTAGTTGCATGAGTTTTTACTCTCAGAACGGTCATTATTAGATGAAACAAACCCCATAGAACCGAAGGGGAAACA